>NC_056745.1:958161910-958349410 GCF_019279795.1 Protopterus annectens
GTTTAAGGCAGTTTTCTATATATGATTATAGTTTGGTCAGAAATAGTACTACAATTAGTCTGGAGGCATGCTGTAAGTTTATGGCTACTGAGCGGGCTCACCTTTTTGTTAATCATCAGCTTTGTAAGGTTTTGGTTTAGCTTGGTGTTTATGTTATTGATCATAGGGACTTTAATGATAAAGATCCAATTTGATTTCAGTAGAATGGAGTACATTTAAGTGATTTGGGCCTGGATTTGTTTAACATGCATCTTTCATTCATTACTTTTGAAGAATTTGGTTATGTTGTTGCAGTTTTTCTTGAACAGGAACAGCCTGTTGTCAGGCTGGTGGGCAGAGAAGAGGAGTTGTGATGATCCTCTCTTCTGTTACCCCCTCTTATATATTTCTATTTGTTTGATATAGTGATTGTTATCAAAAAGAGTGGTATCATGCTGCTTCTAATGGGAGGTTGAATTTAAGTGAATGGATTTTTAATGTTGCTTTATGTCACTCTTTGGATGAATGTGATCAGGTAACGCTGTCTACAGTATCTTGTTATGTTGGAATTTATGACAATGGGGTGTTATGGAATTAATCATGTTTTGTTTTTGTTTTGTTATTAATAAATAGTTGTCTTATCCTAAATGGTGTGGGGTTTTTTTTGTGCAAGGGGGTCTGGACAATTGTTTTGGTTTATTAATGAATTAATTCATTAGTAGGCCTGGATTGTGTAATATAATCTATCCATGTTGCATTTTAATAAATATATTTGTCCTGTTCCACTTCAATAAACACACAACACCGAATGACATTTGACGACCTTTATTAGACTTCCATAAACATGACTGTTAACCAATAGTTATAAATTTCAGTGATAATAACATCCATGAAAGAAGACATAAAATAACCATAAGGGCAGTGTACCACTCACCTTTGATAATCAGTGTCCCCACTTGCTTACTTATTTTTGGACTAACAAGGCAGCATTACCGCTCACCTTCAATTTATTGAATTACACCACCATCCAAATAAGCAGCTCTGCTTGCTTATTAACTTATCCACCAGAGCAACCGCTCTCTTTCAACTTACTGAATTGCACATCCATCACCAGAGGGGGAACAGAAGAGGGCAAGCCTGCCCTTCTTCTCCACCTTCCCCCACATAACAAACACAAACCCTGTTAATAAAAAGAGGGAGGGCGGGAGGGTAGCAAGTTCATGCCAAAATGTGACTCTTACCTCAACTACACTTGCCAAAACCCTCTAATCCCCTCCCTGTCCTTACCTCATTTCCTCCTGACATCCCTCCCTCCCAATTAACCCTATCCTACCCTTATCCTTTTAATTCCTGCTAACCTATATATCTAGCACCTCACTGAAGATGATGCAGGACAAAAGGGTCTGTTCCAAACCTCATTTTTGCAGTACCTTCTTTTCAGACGCAGCAAATGCAAAAGGTTTGATATTTGTCAGGTCATAGTCTGCATTATTTGGAGTGATGATCAGGATGCTATGATCTTCCGCATCTATTATGTTGTCATTGTTCTGTATTACTGTGGTGCAGTCTTATCTACAAGATTGGATTGGAAAGGATTTCTGCATTTAGTTACAAGCTGCTACACTGACAGTTAGTGCAGAGGACTAAAATTCCCACAAAACTCCCACTTGTTAATGAACTGCATTCTGTGGCAAGGATACAAATTGAATCCTTCCACCTTTATTTTAACTACCGGGTGTCACTTAACCAGAAAGTGCTTTGGAGCAATTGGAAATCTGAAACTAGGCTCCTTATTGCAGGGCTAGTGTGTATTTGTGTAAAGCAATCTGACACACTTTACTGTGGCCATTTTTATCACAATCAGAGGTGATGTGTACTCAGTAATTGTTGAGTTTAAATATTGGCAGATTATAATGACATCGGTTTGAGTGGCCTTTTTGGTGAAATGGATACTTTAGTCATTATTAGTTCATACATTTCATTACACTACATACTGGAAAAAAATGTTCAAAACTACAAATTTAAAGCTCACACTAAGAAATTTTGCTGTATTAAACAAGAAATATAATTTGAAACAATTGGAAAGGTGAATCAAATAACATACACTCATGCATGGTCCTAAAAAATGTGTGCAGAGAGTCCATGATTTGAAAGCAGCCCAGGGACCAAGGTACACCTAACATTGGCCAAATGCATTTTTTAATGAAGGTGAGTTTCAATGTATTTTTCAGTGAATGTGAGTTTCAGGGGAAGAGATGTTTACTGTTGCTTATGCTAAGACTGCTTTCAATGTGTAACTGTTTTGTCTTGTTTAGCAAATGGCTATCAGTGTTTGTGCTTTAACATTTGAAATAGAAATTTTAAATTAAATCCAAATCTCTGTAATCATTGCAAAAGTAAAGTAAAATAGTGTGTACACTGACAGATTTTAACAGTGTTTATGGTAAATAGGGAGAGATAGCCATGTAATGGAACAATTGAATGGCTGCATGGGGTGGGGGGCCTTGGTCCACTACCCTGCCTAAGGTGGCATTTGACCATGATGCAGCTCTGCATCAGATAATAGCAGCTACTGACCCATTATTGTAGGTACAGAACCTTCAAAACATAACTCAGATGGAGTAACCTACTCCATAACGGTTTGAGGTCATATGATATGCAGGCAATGGATATTCAGCCAGTAAACTTGGATGGTACTTACTAGTCAGAACTTGTACATTTCCTGTATTCTGTTGCACTGCTATTTCAATGAGTCTCTGTCAGGTACATTACAAAGCTAACAGTTCTGCTTCATTTAGATTTGCTTTCTTATAACACAGATGACATGTATAATGTTTTGTTTTTCATATTGTACTCATTGGGTCAATAAGACCATTCAAAGGGTAAACACGTGATGCCAATTTACAATGCACAACTATGATGTGTTGAAAATGTAGCTAAGCATCCATAAATCTAACAATAAATCGTTAAATGTGAAACCACAAATTACTGGGACACTGACAACAGTACCTATTAAAACTAAATCACCTGTCTTAACTGACCAGCTCTATTACTCTCTGACTACAATGCTGAGTAGTGATCATGTGACTATCTCCTTTACTTACCACCCTTTTTTGACTTCTGCCCCCTCCCACACAGAATTACATTGCAGCATAACCGTATCAGTAAGTTAGGCCCTACTGACCACTAGCAGGGTGTTTCTGATATACGACTCTTCCCTGCTGCATTTATAATGACATGTGACACTTCTGGTCTCATCCTCAAGCTTATTCTGTGTGTTTTGTTTCAGGGAGCCATCCTGGTTATAAACTCTGGTGAAGCAAAGGCTTACCCTGATGAATTAAACTTTTTCCTTGATTATGTTCATCACAGTTATACATATATGTAGCTGCTGTATTGCTGCTATGTGCCAAATCAGACATAAAAGGCTGATTTGTCTCAACCATAGATAAGAACATTTGAGGTATGCTTTAAGGGCTTGCCATAGTGTCCATCATCAACAACATCTGGAATGGCAGCCTACTTTTTCATTTTGTCCAGTGGAGAGTGGGTTTCTTACCACAAAAGAAACCCAGTCCATGAGCCTCTACTTTTGGCTTTTGAAAAGTAACATATTATACTTCATTGCTTTTTTATTATTTTATTTCTTTTTAAAATAAATACACCCATAGATACTTTTTATGACACAGTGTTACACTTCCTAAGCTAATTTTTACAGTGACTCTAATATTTGTAGATAAAAATAAGGAGTTGAAAGGGAGAATTCATAAATAGACAATGTATATAAAATTTGTAACTATGCAGAGGCCATACAATCCTCAGACTCTCTGAAATATAATTCATAGACAAGCTTCACTTTGTCTTACTGTGAATAATGATTCTAAACAGGCAGGACTGAATGATCATGTTCAAGAACCTGCACAGTCAGTAGAGGAAGTAAGCATAGTAAACCATATGCAGCTGTACTGAGGTGAGAGGACAGACAGCAAGTGACATAGTACATTGGTTATGTCTAACGTATCACTTTGTTCAATGAAAATTTTGGCAGTTGATTAGGTCATCTTGTAACTGGTCAGACACTACTTCTCCCCAGGATAAACATTCATTCATTCATTCATTCATTCATTCATTCATTCATTCATTCATTCATTCATCTGTTCATTCATTCATTTACTTTTTCATTCTCCCATACCAGTGTTACAGAGGTTCAACATCAACTAATCCAAAATAAGCATGAGGGATTTACAGTACTCTATCTTCCTCCAGATGTGCATACAGAATGACATTACTGCACTGGAAGAGGGTGAGTAGTGATGTTCTTATTGCTATTCTGTTGAAGGCAGTATTGGCTGCCTTGCATGTTGTTCAGCAGCTGTTTTGTGCATTTTCTATGCTTGTCAATAAATGCTAGAGCCAACGCATACAAGCCACTGCCACATTTGTGGCCATAGTGACAACTTGCACTTGTTAAATAATGTGGAAAGTCTTTATACCGCTTTATACAAATATATGCATATGTTTGCATATGCATGTATGTAGTGACAGCCAGTACACACTTTTAATAGTTAGGTAGTGTAATAGTTACATTATAACAAAGCAGTAGGGCAGTTTCATGCTATTCCTTTGTCCATGTGTTAATAGATGCTTTTATGCAGCCTTATATGTAAGGAAGGTTTTCGGTTCTGTGTTAAATTCTACCAGCCTGAAAAAAGCTGTGATGCTCTATGAATATATTGGTACACCTTTGTGGTACTGCTGCACATATCACAGCTAGTAAATGAATAGCACAGGGATTTTGTCCAGGATAGTATGCAAAAGCTTTACACTACCAATATATGCAGAACAGGTTGTGGTACATGCAGCAATTTTCTGTGAATCATGTAGCATGCGTTATTCATGTTTCCTGATAAACCTGCATTTGTGCTATGTATTAATAATGTTTGTGACATGCAGTAACTTAGTAACTAACATCTAGAATAAAGCAGTTGTCTTTGAGTCATGAGTAGAGTTTTATTGCTCACATGGACTATGTGCTTTTGGCTAAATCAAATATTTAGCCTTCCTCAGACAAACAGCAGAACAGGAAATGACATTTCTTAAAATATATGTATAGAACCAATTGGAATAAAGTGCATTTAGTAATTAGTTGTAACTAAGGTTACCTTAAAGTAGTATAATCCATTGCAAACATAAGCCTTGAATAAAGGTAAAGATAGAGTGCCTCTATAGGCATTGCAACGGAACAGCAAGTAATACTTTGTTGCAAGTACCTCCATTCATCAAAATATTTACACAGATGTTAAACTCTATAATTACTGGGTTATTTAATCATACAACTTGCTTCATACTTATGTGATATATTAAAAATGTTATAAAAACAGTGAATGATAAACTAAAAATATTTGTGTATATTTTAAATTGTTACCAAAAATATTTCCACAATTTGGAACATTATTTCCACATTTAAACATTAAAAATACTGATTAGTTTTGCCCGCAGAATTCCTATACAATAATCATAAAATAATACAATTTTACATTAGTGCATTCTGTTAGGGAATAATTGATGTTGGGTCCATTTCATATCAAAATGTGAGAGACCTTCCCTATATGTGTTATCTGTTAATCGATAACCATTTTAATACACATTTTATTGATAGGTTGTCATTGATGCCAGGTAATAAATGTGCTCTAGTTCGTACCTGCCACATCAATTCATCTATCTCTAACCTAATTTGCCAGGGGCCACCCATTGGATCTGGCATTCTTTGTTGGAGTATAACAAAGTTGAAGGAATGCCCTGTATTGCTAATAATATGCTTAGCTAGGGCATTGTTCACATCCCTTCTGCTAATAGCATAAATGTGTTCGTGTATTCTGGTCTTGAATCTACGCTCTGTCTTGCCAATGTAGAAAGCTTCACATTGGCTACACAGAGCAGCATATACCACAGATTTTGATTCACAGTTGTAATGCTTGCTTATTTTATATGTCCTATCTTTAATGTTGAACTGAGTGCCCACTCTAATAAATTTGCATTCTGCACATTTATGCTATTAGCAGAAGGGATGTGAACAATGCCCTAGCTAAGCATATTATTAGCAATACAGGGCATTCCTTCAACTTTGTTATACTCCAACAAAGAATGCCAGATCCAATGGGTGGCCCCTGGCAAATTAGGTTAGAGATAGATGAATTGATGTGGCAGGTACGAACTAGAGCACATTTATTACCTGGCATCAATGACAACCTATCAATAAAATGTGTATTAAAATGGTTATCGTATAACAGATAACACATATAGGGAAGGTCTCTCACATTTTGATATGAAATGGACCCAACATCAATTATTCCCTAACAGAATGCACTAATGTAAAATTGTATTATTTTATGATTATTGTATAGGAATTCTGCGGGCAAAACTAATCAGTATTTTTAATGTTTAAATGTGGAAATAATGTTCCAAATTGTGGAAATATTTTTGGTAACAATTTAAAATATACACAAATATTTTTAGTTTATCATTCACTGTTTTTATAACATTTTTAATATATCACATAAGTATGAAGCAAGTTGTATGATTAAATAACCCAGTAATTATAGAGTTTAACATCTGTGTAAATATTTTGATGAATGGAGGTACTTGCAACAAAGTATTACTTGCTGTTCCGTTGCAATGCCTATAGAGGCACTCTATCTTTACCTTTATTCAAGGCTTATGTTTGCAATGGATTATACTACTTTAAGGTAACCTTAGTTACAACTAATTACTAAATGCACTTTATTCCAATTGGTTCTATACATATATTTTAAGAAATGTCATTTCCTGTTCTGCTGTTTGTCTGAGGAAGGCTAAATATTTGATTTAGCCGAAAGCGCTAACATTAATTTGGAGTCATTAAACGTCTGTTTATTTTACGAAGTAGTCTCTCATAGTGTTCTTGTTCGTTGTTACGCTCTTTTGGTTCAACAGTTTTTTTGTTTGTGGTTTGGTGTTTGATATGGCGAGCGGAACCGGAGATACTTCCACGGCTTTAGGAACGCAGCAGAGCAGTCCTGAAAGGGTTGTGAACAGTTCCAGCAATAATTTGACCACTCTTGTGGAACTGCTTTTGGGCAGGGTTGATGCCCTAACACAAAAAGTTGACGCCATTACTGCGGCAGCTTCTAACCAGGATAATAGATCTTCTGGTTTGATTTCATCGCAGCAGAGTGACAACGATGATTTTTTCATTCCTAATGGGCAGCAATCACCCATTACAGCAACATCATCTACTATACTTACATCAACGGAACGGGTTATACAGACTTCGAATGAACAGCCCTGTCCTGTGATTACGCTATCTGGGGTACCAAATCCAGGTAACAATAACGCTAACTTTAATAATAACATTATCAATCAAAAGAACTGTAACCAGCAAGGAATACCAACAATGGCTGATTTTTTAATGAACAATAATTTTTCAGCCAAGGGTTCAGTCAGCGTAATGAACCTAATGTAAACCACATGACTGACACAAATGTATTAGGGGATAAAATTGATGAATTTGACAATAAGTTATACAAATATAAAAAACTGCAATTGGAAGTCGCATATCTTACAGAATGTGTTAAACACAAGGTTGTCCCAAAAGGACTAAGACAATGGCGTTTTCCATCTGGGCTGGTGGAAAATTCTCTTTTCACCAAGAGCTGTTGGCATTGTTTGATCGACAAGGGATCGAATTCCTACAGGCTCTCATTGCTTTTTATTCTAAAGATATTGCGGTTCTTGCAGCTGATTTGGATGCCCTTGAAAAATACATTACTTCCAGTGATGATTTCTTGCGTTTTAAGTACGACTATTGTCGTATCTTTTCTAGCATTGAGGCTAGTATGGAGAAATTACTATTTAGTAAAAAGAAAAATTAAGTCGAGATTTAACGGACTATGCGAATAAAACCGCTTATCCCAGGCCTCAAAATAAAACGCAGGTTATTCAAGGGGAAGTGCCTAATCAAACTGGACAAAATACGAATGTTATCCCAGTAGATAACACCAATAATGACAATAACCAAGAAGGTTTTACAACTCAACGGCAGGGCTATAGAAGGAGCCCAAGGCTGAATAATAACAACAGTACCAACGTTAATAACACCAATCAGCCAAACACCTCAGCAAATGGACTGAGGGATAACATTCAACCACAAGGCCAGTCTATGGTAGATTTTGACCAACAGGACAACCAGGATTTTCATCAGGCCAACAACACCCGAGCAACCAACCGTACGTGGGCCCAGACAGGGAACAATACGAGGAACAAGAAAAGAGGGGGGAGGAAGAGATGATCCAGGTTCCCTCTTTTGGTTTGGAACCAAACATCCTGAAAAGTAGTAACAATGACTTTACAGTGTATAATTATACACTTATTGAAATCCATCAGGATATTGTCAACTTCTTTGCAAAAGATCTATCGTTTGTTCCGGCGCAACATATGGACATAGGGAAAACACTGGTGGACCTAAAAGTTTTTGTTAGAAAACTTAACTTACATTCATTGTTGGGTAACAACACAGAGTTACTGAACCCCTTAGGGTATCTAGTACATATAATCCACCCCTCCATCCGAGCTTATTAGTGTTTGCGAAAATGTGTGAAACAGATTTGTGGGCAATTAAAAATCGGATTATGTATAGTAATCAAAAAGATCTTAACAATATGACCACACTGGAATGGGATTTTCTCCATTTATTAAGGGATTGTAGGATCCGTGTCATGAAACCGGATAAAGGGGGTGGGGTGGTTTTAATGGACCACTTTAAATATGTGGAATACATGAAGAAGCATTTGGATACACCAGCTTATAAGGAAGTATCTCTGAATGAGATACATGGAGCCTATAGGAAGATTAATAACATACTATATGATTTACTTATGGAAGGTTTTATTATTCCAGAAACGTATAGATATTTGCAGATGCCATCCCCAGAATCTCAGCCTTCTTTGGAACACCAAAATTACATAAACAGCTTTACTCACCTCCGTTCAGGCCTATTGTTGATGGCAGGGGTTCGGCCACTTACGCATGTGCAAGACTAGTTGATAGTATTATTAAACCTTTACTAGCACAGGAGGCACATATCTGTAAGGACTCTTGGTCCTTTCTGAAAAACATTGGCGAAATTGAATATACCCGGACATAGTTTTTCTTACAATAGATATAAAAGATCTGTATACAGTTATACCACAGGATATAGGCCTTAATTGGGTGAGAGAATTTATGGTTGCCAAGAATGTTGACAATAACACCATTTATTTGACTGAAACACTCTTGGAGATGGTTTTGGTAAATAACTTTTTCTTTTGAAAACAATTTTACCTTCAAACCTCCGGAGTAGCAATGGGGTCGCCATGTGGGGTTCGTTCGCCAATGCAGTACTGTCACATTGGGAAAAAGAACTTCTATTTAAGGATGAGGTTTTTAAACAGTATGTCTCCTGGTATACCAGATACCAGGATGACATTTTCTGTTTATGGAAAGGCAATAGTGAGGACATTCCTAACTTTATAGAACGAATGACCAACATGACAAACTTTTACAGTTCACTTTTAACACACAGGAAAGTGAGATCAGTTATTTAGACATTCTTCTTACAAAGGATGTTAATAACAAAAGACTGAAAAGTAACATATATAGAAAATCCACATATTCTAATAGTTTTTTGCATTTCTCCAGTAGCCATCCCTACTACCAAAAAAGATCGGTTGTAAAAGGTCAGTTAGTGAGGGCGCCACGTATGGTTACTGATGATCTGGATTTCCAACATGAATGCAACAAACTAAAAAATATGTTCTTGGCAAGAGGCTATCCACTTACTTTGATTGACAACATCATAGTGGAAGTAGTAAACAAACGGAAGTCAGGCCATTTTATTCCCCTTCTTAATAACAAAACTTTCGGGGAAGAAGAATTGGCACTAATTCCGGTTAGTCTGCCAACTAGAGATAGAAGTAAGGACACTAATTATAATGTGTCTTTTTTACACACTTTCTCGCTAGATTTTCAAAAATTAGGGAGATCCTGTATAAGAATTGGGACGTAATTAATCATGACAGTACTTTGTCTACAGCATTAGGTGAAAAACCCAACATAACATACAGGAGAGGCCAAAACCTTAAAGCCATTTTGGAAAGGGCACCAAAAAAGTTCATTTCTCAGCGCCCCAAAGGAATGTACAAATGTGGTGCCTGTGCAGAATGCAAATTTATTAGAGTGGGCACTCAGTTCAACATTAAAGATAGGACATATAAAATAAGCAAGCATTACAACTGTGAATCAAAATCTGTGGTATATGCTGCTCTGTGTAGCCAATGTGAAGCTTTCTACATTGGCAAGACAGAGCGTAGATTCAAGACCAGAATACACGAACACATTTATGCTATTAGCAGAAGGGATGTGAACAATGCCCTAGCTAAGCATATTATTAGCAATACAGGGCATTCCTTCAACTTTGTTATACTCCAACAAAGAATGCCAGATCCAATGGGTGGCCCCTGGCAAATTAGGTTAGAGATAGATGAATTGATGTGGCAGGTACGAACTAGAGCACATTTATTACCTGGCATCAATGACAACCTATCAATAAAATGTGTATTAAAATGGTTATCGTATAACAGATAACACATATAGGGAAGGTCTCTCACATTTTGATATGAAATGGACCCAACATCAATTATTCCCTAACAGAATGCACTAATGTAAAATTGTATTATTTTATGATTATTGTATAGGAATTCTGCGGGCAAAACTAATCAGTATTTTTAATGTTTAAATGTGGAAATAATGTTCCAAATTGTGGAAATATTTTTGGTAACAATTTAAAATATACACAAATATTTTTTAGTTTATCATTCACTGTTTTATAACATTTTTAATATATCACATAAGTATGAAGCAAGTTGTATGATTAAATAACCCAGTAATTATAGAGTTTAACATCTGTGTAAATATTTTGATGAATGGAGGTACTTGCAACAAAGTATTACTTGCTGTTCCGTTGCAATGCCTATAGAGGCACTCTATCTTTACCTTTATTCAAGGCTTATGTTTGCAATGGATTATACTACTTTAAGGTAACCTTAGTTACAACTAATTACTAAATGCACTTTATTCCAATTGGTTCTATACATATATTTTAAGAAATGTCATTTCCTGTTCTGCTGTTTGTCTGAGGAAGGCTAAATATTTGATTTAGCCGAAAGCGCTAACATTAATTTGGAGTCATTAAACGTCTGTTTATTTTACGAAGTAGTCTCTCATAGTGTTCTTGTTCGTTGTTACGCTCTTTTGGTTCAACAGTTTTTTCGTTTGTGGTTTGGACTATGTGCTTTGCAGAGATGACTTATGGCATTTCCCAATGGCATACAATGGCTCTTTAATTTTAATATGTTCTGCAGAAAAACATCTAGTACCATGATAACTAACTAGACTGTGCAGCGAAGCAAAATTGAGCTGAAAAGCACAGTGATGAATGACATTTCGGTACAGCAAAGTATGCTTTACTAAACAGCAATGTATACTGCACTGTAAATGAGTGCCTTATACCTCCATACTGTGGTCTTCTGTAATACCAGAATGTGTTTCTTAAAGAAACCACCATAATTAGGCATGAAAGTGGTTCAGAGGTCATTGACACATTATGACAATGAGGGTATTTGGTACTATGCAAACTTCCACTTTTGGGAGCTGATATAGCAATAACCCACGCCTGGGTGTGGGTAATGCTGGATTTACCCATGGTTGGCATGGTTTGGTCCCGAGGGCGAAGCCCGAGGGACCAAACAAAGCCAACCGTGGGTAAATCCAGTATTACCCACACCCAGAAGTGGGTTATTGCTATTATACAATGACATTATTTAAGAAAAATAATGATTACTTTTCTTAAATAATGGCATTGTATAATGCCTCCTTGCTGCCCTTCCGCCGCTGTCTGTTATCCGCGTCAGTTCTGATGTACTGCACATGCGTAAGCCTACACAGTACATCAGAGCTGTGGGCAAAAGCAACGGAGATCTTCTCCATTTCTTTTTACTGTTTTGCTATGTTAAATGGGTTTAACATAGCGATACAGCTTTAAAAAAAGCAACAGAGAATCTCCGTTGCTTATTTTAAAGCTGTCTCGCTATGTTAAACCCATTTAACATAGTGAGACAGGTTTTAAAAAAAAAAGCAATGGAGAAAGCAAGATCTCCGTTACTTTTTACACACTGTGTCGCTATGTTAAAGGAGTTTAACATAGCGAGACAGCTTTAAAAAAAGCAAGGGACATCTCCGTTGCTTTTTTTAAACCTGTGTCGCTATGTTAAACTCCTTTAACATAGCAAGACAGTGTTTTAAAAAAGACTTATACTAATGGAAAAAGTCCGGGTGACCGGACCTTTTTCCATTAGTATAAGTCGATTTACAACGTGCACGCTGGCCAATCAGCATGCACGTTTTAGAATATTGATGGGGGTCATGGTATAATCAGCATTACTGCCTGGCTAGGACAGCATAGTGCATGTCAGCAGGTGTTACTGTACAGTGAGTTTGTGTTTTATTTATTGGTTTGTTTGCTTGCTTGCTTGTCTGTCTGTCTGTTTATCTGTTTGCTGCTTTACTGTGCTAATTAGGCAAATACATGCAAAAAAGTCATATTCAATATTGGGTCTGACGAGAGATGAACAAAATAGGAATTATGACTTCTTTGGATTCTGAGGTGATGCCTTTAGAAATTAGAGTTTCAAAGAGTAGGCTTTTACTGCAGAGACATGATGGTCAAAAGATAAGATATTAAAAACATTGGTTCATAGGTTCATATGTATGTACTAGGCTAATGGCCCTGTAGCCTTTACAAGCCTAGCCCATAGAAGTGCCCTGGCATTGTGCGGCCTGACGTTAGTTCCCAGTGCCTCTATCAAGTAGAGCCACTGGAGTGATTCTTAGTGTAAACTTTCTATTTCCCATCCACTCATCAGGATTTCTCTTGAAGAGGGCCAGTGAGGTACTCTGTTTGACATGTATGAGAAGTCTATTTCAGAGCATGGGCAGTCTCTGGGTTATGAACCTGTCCCTCCAGCATGTTCTGTTGATTGTGGTAATGAGGTTGAGGTCTCTGGAGTGTGTGGTGTGGAGGGATTTGGATTTATTTAAATGTAGCATTTCTAACAGAGCTGGATCAGACATAGCTTTGTAAGTCAAGAGGAGATCGCCTCTTAGTAGAAGATATGAGACAGAGAATAGCTGGAGTCTTTTGAGTCTGTCCATGTAGGACATATCCTCTTCATGAGGTACTTTGTGGCATTTCCAACTGCTGCATGTGTCTAGTGAGGTACATGCCAAATGGGGCATTATACTCGATGATTGACCTAATGAGGGAAGAGTAGAGAGAGATGATGACCTCTTTCTTCCTGGATGCAACACCCTTGGTAATGAGATGTGCCATATAAAAGGACTTTCTGACCACAGTGGCAATGTGGTCATCGAAGGAGAGGTTGCTGTCAACCTGTGTCCCCAGATCTCTTATAACGCCTTCAGTGCTCAGTGGGCTCCATTCGATGTGGCAATTAGTGGGAAATGAGTTTTCCCAAAGGGGATGATGACACATTATTTGGCATTAAGTTTAAGGCCATGGTTTCGACATCAGTCATTGGTCTCAGTGAAGACTTTCTGTAGGATGTCTACATCAGTTGGGGAGTTAATAATGACCCCCAGCTTGCAGTCACCTTCGAACCTGGTCAGCCAGAATCCCTCCTTGTTGGTCTGGACTTCTGAGAAGTAGATGCCAAACAGGAGAGGACCCAGGACTGATCCCTGTGGGACTCCACTCATGACTGGTCGGCAGTCTGACTTGGACTCTGCTACTTTCACACTGTGGGTTCTATCTGTGAGCCAGTTTATAACCCACCTAGTGATATAGAGGGTTGATGCCTAATTTGGTGGGTTTATCAATAATTCTTGAGTGGGGAATGGTATTAAAAGCCTTGGCCAGATCGAGCTAGGCTGTATGAACTCCCTTGCCCTCATCCACAGCTCTGGTGACTGATACAAACAAGTCAACCAGGTTGAGCAGGCATGATCTACCTTTCACAAAACCAAATTGCATGGGCTCCAGAGTTTGGAGATTCCTTATATCCTTGTTAATTTGGACCATGATGCTGAACTCCATAGCCTTACATATCAGACTTGTCAGGCTAATGGGGCGATAATTCCCAGGGTCTGTAGTTGCTCCCCCTTTATGGAGAGGGATGACTGTAGCAGTGCACCATTCAGACAAAGCCTGAGGTAAGGCTGTTATTGAACAGGGCACACAGATGTGGTGCTAGTTGACTTTGTAGTTCATGTAGAACACATCCAGGGATATTTCCAGGTCCCATGGAAGCTGTATTCCTGGCCTTGGACAATGCAGCTTTAACTTGTGCTGCAGTAATGCTGGGTGCCTGGCATTCCTCCGGTGTTGTGATTGGTCCTTTGGGGGGGGGTAAAGTTGGCACTGAATATGTCAGCCAGTATGTTGGCAATACCTGTTGGCTCACTATAGGAGGTACCATTGTGCAGTAACTCAGAGCAAACCTGGGTATTGCCATGGAGATTCTTGATATGACTATAGAAGGCTTTATGGTTGTTTTTAGTGTCTGCTGCAATTCTACCTTCATAGTTGGCTTTAGAGGTTTTGGTGAGAGATCTCAACTTTTTGTTAAGGCTAATAAGGGAGTTTTTCCAGTCTTGGGACTTCACCTTCTTCTGCAACAGTTTCTTCCTTCTGTTGTAGAATTTATTAATGGCAGGTGACCATCAGATTGGCTTCCTTTTTTTGGAGGAGAGCATCTTGGTTCTTTTGGGTATGGCTAATTCCATGCATTTATGTACGTGTTTGTACAGTACACTGGTGTATGATTTGTCAGTCATGCATCTATTTTCCATTGACATGGGTGCCATGATGTTAGCCACTCTGGTTTTAGGCGCCCAAAGTCAGCTTTGGAGAAGTTTTTCATGGTGGTTACTTTTGTGGGGGGTGTGGGTGAGATATGGATTTCCATGGTGATTAGTTTGTGGCCGGATCTAACCAGAGGGGAATTGAGTATTGGTGTAGAGCAATGTTTGCCCATGTTAGTAATAACCAAGTTAATGATGTTGCTTCCTCTAATGAGGGTAAGAATAAGCTGGTCCAGGGCATTGGAATTGATGAATTCCAGGAAGCGTTGAGCCAGCATATTGGTGCATGAGTAGTTTTCCCAGTTAATGGAGGGGTAGTTGAAGTCACCTAGTAAGAGAGTTTTGGGTTGGACCCTAATAGTTTCCAGGGTGCTTAGGAACATGTTGTGAGAGTGTTGGGACATGAGTGGAGACCTATAGCAGGCTACGACCTGAATTGCTGTCTTACCCAATATTAGTTGTACCTGAAGTATCTCAGATGCGTTATGATGGGGTACTAGTCTGGAGGTGTGCATATCTTTTATGAATATGGAAACACCACCACCTTTGGAGCTTTGGTCCATGTTCTGGGGCCAAAAGGTGTGAAATGAGTTATAGCCTGGTAGTGCAGGGGTGCTTTCTGCTGCTTTAAACCAGGTCTCTGTTACAGCACAAATGTCAATGATCTCCATTTTGAGAAGTGCTTCAAGCAAGTGCATCTTGAGATTTAGACTTCTAGCATTGAACAGCATGACCCTCAGATTGCATTTATTTATAGCTGTTATGGTGGTAATTTGGTTTTGGAACATCACCTAAAAAAGGCACTACAGGGGTGGCAAGATCCTTAGCCAGTATCCGGAAACGCAGGGGTGACAGATGCAGGCCATCTCTGGCAAAGCATCGAGGTCTGTAAATCATGTCATCCCAAGCAGACAAATACTAGATCCCCTTAGAATGATGCCAGAAACTTAGCCAATTGTTGAAGTCAATCATTTTCTGCTCAAACTGTGGTATCATTCTGGGTGATGGTAGGATACTGCTCAGGGCTAGGGTCATACCTGCCTGTGCCACATAATCTGAGAGCTCCTCCATGTCTCTTTTCATGTTGTCCAGGAAGGTGTGTCTCAGGTCATTCACACCCACATGGACAGTGACAGAGTCATACCTGTACTTGCTGTGGAGTGACCTGAGTGTGTATGTTATGTGTCGGATTCTGGCACCTGACAGACAGCTGACTGTTACCTTCTCGATATTTAACCCAGTGAGTGGGACATCAGTGTGCCTCACTATCGAGTTACCTATGATTAGTGTATTGGGCAAGCTGTTTTGTCTTAAGGGCTTAGGTTGAGGGTCACACTGTGTAGGTGAGCTATGTGTCTTGTAGTTTGTACTGTGTTGTGGTGGTCGAGTGCATTCCTTGTCTCTGCTGTTTGGGTAGAATTCTATTGAGAGCCTCTGTGAAGGTGGGTGTGTGGTTTGTGTTTTTATGTGAGAGCTGTGATGGTGGGTGTTCTGGAGGGCTATATGTTGCATTTGGTGTGGTGCAGGTGTTGACCTTCTCCTCTTTACCAGCTGTTCCTGTCTTGGCTTGAGAGTGCATGCCTTCCAGTTTGGATATTTAAGTGCATCTTTCACAAGTCTGAGTGTTGGGAGGTAAGAGGAGAGGGTTATCTGCGTACATGACGCAGTTGCTACACTGCTTCAGAATGCCCACGTTCATCAGGTTAATAGGAAAAAGCACAAGGAACTAACATTTAGACATGCCAGGAGGGATAGTCATTATTACTAAGTACTGGATACTAGAGCTGTTTCATTATATATTCCTTTTAAAGGAAAAATGTCACTCAAGGTGTCTGAGTCTGTACAGAGCACTGCCAAACACTTCAGGGGAAACTAATATGAAGACCCTGACAATTTAAGGATGAAGTATTTAGGCAGATATTCTGAAGTTAGAAAGAAATCAAGCAGTGCTTACTGAAAAATAAAGAACTAGCTTGTCAAGAATGATGAAAAGAGGGGAGTCGCATGAATGGCTACTGCCTGGCTGCTACTAATGCTGATCTCAGCACAGCTTCACTCTGTTGGGATGCAATATTCCTTTGCTTCTTCTCTCACTAGAAGCAAAATGTTAGCACCAATCTTAAGACGAGAAGCAGGCCACGGCCTGTTTGGTGATCCACAGTCTTGTCCCAGATAATGCAAGGGTCTGCAGATGCTTAGATCCCTTACAACATTATCTGATTGAAGGTGTGTCTGTCAACTATATGATAGGATGTAAAAATATTTTGTTTTCTTAAGTGAACTGTAATGCGTTTTTTCTCATCTAATTTCAGACATTTGTCATTGCACTAGCAGTTAATATAGTCTAACCCATGTTGGAGCAATTGCGAGCCAGCAGAGTATTGAATACCAACAGTATGTTTACTGCCACCTACAAACTTAGAAAGCCACAGGCCAGGAATGTTGGCCTGAAGGTCTTAAGAAACAGATGCCAAATAGGAGAGACCTTGACAATAAGACACAAAGTATACCACCGTTAACTTTTTTTGCTTTCAGCAGGAATAAATGTGACTGTAATTGCATGAGTCTGGTAGAAACCAACTAGCTATCATCCATACTAGGTAGGAATTTAGTTTCATATTTAAAATGTTGTCAGTAATACCTGAATGGGGAATAGTGTCCAAGGCTTGGGCTAGGTCCAGCTATGCTGTATGTGCTGTATATCTGCTATTGGCTACTTCAGTGAAATTTTCAAAGAAATTAAAGAGGTTAAAAAGACAGGACCTGCATTTGACAATTCAGAACTGATGAGGGTCCAGTGATAAGAGATTTTCGATGTCTAAATTAATGAGGTCTGGAAAGATACATTCCATAACTCTACATATATGAAATGAATGGATTTATAGTTACCAGGGTCTGTGTTTAGGCTACCCCTGTGTAACAGCATTATAATGGTTAGTTTTTAGTTTTTGGGAATGTAACTTGTGGAGAGGCTTAGATTAAAGGGGTTAAGTAGAGGCTCATATAGGCCATATTTGGCAGAGGTAATCAAGTGACTCTGTATTGTTGTCAGGCCCTATGCATGTGGTGTTAGCATCTAAGGTGGCAGAGCGGACTTGCTCCATAGCAATTATAGGAGCTACATCAGATGGTGGAATCTGCAGGAGTTTTCCAACCTGTTGAAATCCAGGTAAGATTACTGCCTCACAATAGCACACAGAGTACATAGGTGAAGGTCAGCCTTCACACGCAGCATGGATAAGAAGCACCTCGCAGGTCACAGGTGACAATGGACATCTTTGCTGTGATGCTGGAGTTACACACTCAGGGTCCCTCTATAGGTTTCATCACAACATACACACAGCACAGCTGTGCAGCTCATATAAGTTAGTA
Organism: Protopterus annectens; assembly: GCF_019279795.1. Classification (NCBI taxonomy): domain Eukaryota; kingdom Metazoa; phylum Chordata; order Ceratodontiformes; family Protopteridae; genus Protopterus; species Protopterus annectens. The sequence continues at coordinate 958,180,214 of NC_056745.1, forward strand.
TATTGATGGGCAGTTCTGATATAATGTGCTGTCTTCCCACATACATACATTATGCATGAGATATATATGTAGTTAAAAGTTGCAGGTAGCAATAATACCAATTAGTTTACATACCTGTATTCTGTTCCATGGCAAGTGCTCATGTGTGTAACAAGCCTGAAAAGTACACCTATCATGGTACTGCAGAATGTTCTGTTCCTCCTAAAGGCTGTGTCATCTTTAAAAGATGCTTTCCTGCTGCAAAAAACTAGCATCAAAGCATTTTATTTGTGTTGCTGCTGTTGCTGCTTCTCTTTTGCTATGTGATCTGACATTTATAATGATCATGCAACCAATAAAACTAGAAATATATAGCAGCTTATGCAATATGTATCCGAATGAGGGCAAACTCCACACTTGTTTATGAGTTATTATACTTTGGTGAAGGACACAGATGATAGGAAGTAGGGCTAAGTTCTACAACACACCACTAATATGCCACGCTTGACAGTTCATGTAGAATACCATCATATGTGCATGCAATGTGGCGCTAGAACACAGTTTTCAGTCAGAAATTACATTTCCACTGTCAATCACAGACTACCACTTTACTACTTATGAAAGGTCAACCATTTTCATAGGTTATTAATAGCAGTAGATGCTAATGTTGGTGCTCTATGGATAGCACCTGCCTGATGTGATAAGGGTAGCATAATCATGCACTTTTTCCTTACAGCTGGTTGAGGGAGTGGCTGCTGGGAAACTATGTGAGCCCAAGTAGGAAGGTGGATGCTAGGGTCAACCTGTTTGAGCTACTGACTGGGGCTACTGGCATCCACAGAATGAATGAGAACTGCAGACACAAGATACATGACATATGACAGCACCACCCAAACAATCTCTGTCATTGTGAAGTGGGGGTTAGACAAGGATGTTCCATTTGGTTCAGTAACTGTCTTTGATATTGCTATTGATTTTTTAAACTGCAACTTTGACTTTTTTTTACTGTCATTCACAGCTGAGTCCTTAATAGTGGTTGTTCATTTTGACAGAAACCAGTGCCACATGGACTATTTTAGGGCCTGAATCTGTGCTGTGCTATGTCAGTTTTGCTTGTTGATTCATTATACCACTGCAGTATACTGTGGAATTAATACACAGCAGTTCAGATGACATGGTTTGAGTACCATGTCAGGCATCTGCTATCTTGCAATTACATATGGAACTTCAACTTCATAGTGAGATTGTGGATACATTTCTATGAGCCTGCTATCTTGCATGTAGAATTGTACCATTGTTCTGAAGTTGTGAGCACCATGTCAGGTCACTGTCATCTTGCTTATACAGGACTGTGGGTTAACTTTGAGGTTGTTGGCACCATCCCAGACTTCTGTTATCTTGGGAATACAGGTGGAAGTTTAGGTTTGAACTGTTGTCTGTATCTCATATACAACTATATGTAAAAACTGTTATGTCCCTTTTCATATTCTCCATGTGGAGAGCAAGAGGCTGACTGTGCTGTCTGCTATGGATGCAGCAGTGATTTTCAGCATAGTGGAGGTCCTTTACCTATTACCTAATGACTTGTACTACACACAATGTACCACTTGTAGGACATGATCACTTATGCCACTCTTCCCATTGGCTCTCCCTCCCTCCTGTAGATCTTCTTGAAGCCACTGTGATGCAGGTGCATTGGCCACCACCTGCCTCTGCCATGGCTGTAGCTATAGGGGGTGGCAAGACTGTGAGTACCTCATCATGGGGAAATTCTTACGTCTTCCATGTAAGTATCCAGAGTGTATTGGCCGCTGCAGCCCAGTCAGTAATGTGGCACATGATGAAGGAAGCAGTTGACAGGACAATGACCCATGGGTTAGCCAGTACTGTATCTATCCTGGAGTAAATTACTAATTAACTTGACTGGAGATCCTCTGCTATTAGGCCTCCAGAAGTGAGTTTAGTCCTTCCAGTGGACACCTTGACCGCTCTCTGTCATAAACTATTAAGTGCTTTTGTCCTAATAACTTTCGGTCTTCTTCAGAACTGTTAACAAATAATACACAGCCATATTTAAAAGATAAAATAATAGTGCGGTACACATAATGTAATTACACAAATCTGCAACATATAAAGATGTTCTCCTCTACTAATACTTAAAAGTCATGCAAAAGTACCCATGAATACACTGATTTATAAATATTAGACTAAAATGTTTACAAATAGAATACATTTGTTTAAAAAAGTATAAATCAAATACTGGGTGCTCTTAACTTAAGGATGTTAATACATAAAGCGTTGTTTGATCCAGGGTAGTTAGACAGAGGGCAATCATTGCTGCCAAACAAGCTCCATCTCCCCCAATTTCATTTCCCATTTGCCAGACACACACACACACGCACACACACACACACACACACACACACACACACACACACACACACACACACACACACACACACACACACACACACACACACACACACACACACACACACACAAGCATTTACCCTCAAAGTGCCTCCTCACACTTGCACTTAGCTTACTCAGAAATATCAGTCTTTTACAGTTGGTAGAGAATAAAATTCTAAGGTTTATTTACTTATCACACCCCAAAGAATGTTCTTTCTTAACTCTTCTTAATGCTAAGTTTCTGCTAGAACAACGTTTCTACTGAGTACCCTGACAGATCGACTACTTAACTGCAGATATTGCCTCTTACCCAAATACATGCATTTAAAAAAATCCCTCCACAGTAGGAACAGCTGTTACAAACTGAGGAATAATGATAGCCTGCAATTAGTTTCATGAGATTCATGCTAGGTAGTGCATGGCCACCCCTTGCACTATGGCTTATGTGCTACTTTGTTTACTGTTCTTTAATGTAGTTCACTTATGGATTTTCTTACTCTTCTTTAATGTGGTTCACTTATGGATTTTTAGCAGTGCACCTCTTTCTTTACTACAGCTCATCTCTCTGCTCTGATACACACTTTTACCATTTGGATATTTACTTATACTTTGTTTGAATGTCTATGCCTGGAAAGCACCACTGGAGGACCTAACACCAGACTTATAAGAAGAAGAATAAAAATAAATATTAGTAAAAGAAAAAAAATATGACAGATTCCTTATACATTGCCTTTCAAGGTTATGAAATAAGCATTACTTTCTAATCAAAGAAACAAGTCATTTTTCTTTAAAAATAATCTAGATATATGGGGCAAAAATATATGGGATATCATAATCAAATTTCTTGAAGGCCTGCTAGGTTATGAGGTTCACAATCAAATGCAAGTACCTTTGTTTGTTTATGTACTATATGATTATGTGAGAACAAACATTGTCTTTTGATATCTTCTTACATTATATAACGAATTTTTGTCTGATTTGTATTGAAAAGGGTGATAAAATCCACTTTTAAATTTGAGGGATGTGGTATTGTGCACAATAGGTTGTAGGCTTATTATGAGGATTATTCAACTGAGATCCGCAAAATGGGAAAAGGGGTTGAGAATGGATGGATGGATGTAAGGGGGCTGGCAGAAGAGTTTAATTCTAAGATGCATGGCTGAAAGGTAATAGTCTTTTTTTAATTGCTCATATTTACTAAGCATTTTCAGCTATACTCATCCCACAATTCATGTCTCTACAACATCATACACCCATCAGAAGTTAGTTGCTTTTCAGTACTTTCTTCACCAGCTTGCCATACAGGTGGTATAACCCAAAGCTGATGATTACATCATTTTGTTTACATTTTATAACAAGCATTTATCACATTTTTAACCCAATCTATACTCCATAACAACACTAAAACCCTTTCAATTAATCAAAACTACAGACAAAAAGATAAACATACCCAAACTCCATTGATAAACTATATAACCCTGTGCGCTTTCAAAGATTTAACTTACAACCTTAAAACTTTTGGGAAATAAATGCCTTTCCTTCTCGGTTATGGAAAGCTAATGAGTTTTGGTAATGTTTATGGGAATATACAACTGGTAGAATTCTTCACTGAAGGGCAATAATTGATACAGTTACGTGTGGTTAAGGACAGGAAAAGCAGTTGCCTCTAAAGTTTCAATGTTGCTTGATTATGTAACTTGTCTATGCTGTGGAATATGTTGCAAGACAAATCCAACAGATGTATACAGACACTGGAAATGCTCATTGAAGTAGAAGCTTTTAATATTTCACACTGTTCACAAAGCTTTCAGGTATGGCTACCGTACTTCAGTGTGATAACAAAAGACTACATTTAGCACAATGACTTCAATATATAGTTAATTAACAAGATCACATGACACAGCCAAGAAAATTTTTAAAGAGCTAGCAAACTCATCACAAGCAAAGATAAATGCATTCAAAACATATGCAAACAAGTACATATAAACAGAAATAAAAACTATTAACACATAAAAAACATTTAAAAATGTGTGCAGGGAAATGCATGTGAAAAATAAATTTAAACTGCATATAAAATAATAACAAACCACTAGCACAAAATATCATGTTTCCTTTTCAATATGTTTTATGCTAACTTTTGCTTTTATTCCTGGTTCAGAGTCAGCTAGCAGCCATGTAATCCAATAATATTCAAAGATCTCTAATTTATTATTCGGGTCTCCACCTCTTTGAAACAATCTGTATCACCCTGAATTTAAATTCATGGTTCCTCCCTTTTTCTAAAATATGTTGATTTAAACCGTTGGTTGTAACACATCTTTGTATTTCAGACGTGTGCTCAATTATACGATCTTTGAGCTTATATGTGCTTTTGCCTACATAAAATGCAGGACAAACAGTGCACATAGCAAAGTAAACAATATTTACGGTATTACAAGTAGCACAACAGCTGAAGCTAAATTACTTATTTGTTTTTGGGTGTATAAAGCTATCATTAGTTATAATATAGCTATAGTTCACACAATTGTAACATGGAAAAGTCCCAAACTTACTCATCTTAGGATTAATTTTGGTTGTGTTATAAGAAAAATCTTTATAACATAAATGCTTCCTAAGGTTAGGACAATTCCTATATTCAAAGCTGGGTTTTGAGCCAATAATGGCTTTAAGCTCTGGTTTACCCTCAAGAATGCCCCAATTTTTTGATAAAATGTTTTTTACTTTATTCTCCCTGATAATGTAAGGTGTAGTATACCTTAAGTAATTTTGTTCTCTCTGTACCAAAACATTAGAATACATATTCTCTCCACCAAAATAAGGTATGGCTGAACTGCTCCTCTCTCTCAGAACTTTCAACTTTACCCCTTCCAACTCTTTCTTTAAATTCTTTGATCATTTCATCCATCTGTTTAATGCATATCTCATCACTGGTATTCGGTCCACTTACTCTTGACTTCTAGCTGTACCTGTAAATGTATGGGAGGCATGCATACTATGTGGATGTGTATACCTATTTGCCTGGATAGTCTTTATATATATATATATATATATATATATATATATATATATATATATATATATATATATATATATATATGTATATATAGACATAGTGATATTCTCATTTGACTAAACTAATTTCACATCCAAAAAGCAAATCTCAGTGGCAGAAAAGGTAGATTTAAATTTAAGAAAGGTAATGGTACTATCTAAATAGTCTATAAAACTAGTTAATTCACAATCATTGCCCCTCCAGATAAAAAAAAAACATCTACCACAAATCACTTATAAAAGGTAACCTTGGACCTGAACTCTTGTGGTGCATCAAATACAAACTGTTCTTCCCACTGATGAAAAGTAAGGTTTGCATAGGTGTTAGCAACTGATGTGCCCATTGCTACACCAAAGATTTGGAGATATAACTGTTAAATATGAACAAATTGTTAGTCAATACTAGCTATAATAATTCACAAAGTGTTTCAACTACTAGAAAAGCTCACCAGACTCTGTTACACTTTGCTGTGATGGAAAGGCTAGATTGCTTTTCATTTGTTGTATTTTGTATTACTTTATTGCCTTTTTATATTTTGAATACTGTGATTTTTGTTTTCTTTACCTTGTATTTTACTTGTATTCTGCTTTTAACTTCAAAAGAGACCACAGCTCTGTCTCTTGTGAGTCAGGCAGAAATTAGAACTGATCAAATAAGGACTCATACATAACATAGAAGAGGACACTTAAGGTTAATCATTTGTAAACTGAGGGGGTGGAGCAATGAACTAAACCTTCTATTTAAGGGGTACAATAAAACATTTCAGAGCTTTACTAGAAAAGCTCACCAGACTCTGCTATACTTTGCTGTGAAGGAAAGGTTAGTTTGAAAAAATTACAGTCAGCTGCCTGTCGGGTGCCGGGATCCGTAAAATAATACATGCACTCAAGCCACTCCACAACAAGTACAAATACGAATCTGTCATTGTCCATGTTGGAGTGAATGACTTGAGATGTACCTCCCTGGACTGTGAAAAGAGACATGAAAGAGCTCTCGGATCATGTGGCCCAGTCAGGTATGACCCTAGCCCTGAGTAGCATCCTGCCTTCGCCCAGAATAATGCCACAATATAAGGACAAAATGATTGACTTCAACAATTGGCTAAACTTCTGGTGTCATTCAAAGGGAATCCAGTATCTGTCTGGGATGACATGATCAACAGACCATGATGCTTTGCCAGAGATGGTCTGCACCTGTCACCCCTGGGATTCAAATTACTGGATAAGGATCTTGCCACCACTATAGTGCTTTTTTTAGGCAAAGTTCAATGGACAAAACCACTACCATAACAGGTACAAGCATGCAAATTCTGAAGGTAATGCTACTCAATGATAGAAGTCTAAACCTCAAAATGCACTCTCTCAAGGCACTCCTAAAAATGAAGAACATCAGTATCTGTGCAGTAACTGAGACCTGGTTCAAGGCTCCAGAGAGCACCCCTGCAATACCAGGCTACAGCTCTTACCACACTTTTCGGCCACCAAACCAGGACCGAAACACTAAAGGTGGAGGAGTGTCCATATTCACAAGGATATTCACACCACCAGGCTAGTTGCTCAACACAATGCATCTGAACATCTCCAGGTGCAACTAACACTAGGTAAGACTGCAATCCAAATTGTAGCTTGCTACAGATCCCCCACCATGCCCCAAGATTCTCACTACACCTTTCTAAACATACTGGAAAATATTAAGATACAACTAAACACCCCAATACTGGGTGATTTCAACTACCCCTGCCATTAATTGGGAAAACTACTCGGGTACCAACACCTTTGCCAAACGGTTCTTGGAATTCATAAATTCCAATGCCCTGGATCAACTAATCCATAGTCCCACCAGGGGCTCCAATATCCTAGACCTGGTCATTACCAACATGGGAAATCGATGCTCCACACCTATAGTCACCCCCTTGTTCGTCAGGTCTGACCATAAGCTAATCACCCTTAACATCCACATCCCACCCCTACCCCCCAGTAAGGAAACCTCCATAAAAAAACTTCTCCAAAGCCAACTTCATGCTACTCAAATCAGAAGTGACAAACTTCATGACACCCATGCAGACGGGAACTGAAGGTTCGACTGCTGAACCCTACACTAAGGCACTGTACAAGAACATCTGCTCATGCATGAATCGTGCCATCCCAAATAGAACCAAGATGCTCTCCTCCAATAAAAGGAAGCCAATCTAGAGCTCCCCTGCCATAAACAAACATTACAACAAAAGGAAGAAACTGTTAGAGAAAAGAGGAAAATCCTAGGATGCAAAAAACTCCCTTACCAGCCTCAGTAAGAAGCTGAGATCCCTCATAAAATCTTCAAAGCTAGTTATGAAAATAAAATTGCCAAAGATTCTAAAGACAACCACAAGGCATTCTATAACTATGTCAAGAATCTAAATGGCAATGCTCAGATCTGCTCTGTGCTACAAAAGAATGGCATTAAATTTACTGACCTCAAGGATATTGCCAATATCCTGTCAGTTCAATTCAGTGCCAACATCACCCCCCCCCTCACCCCCTAAATGGCCCATCTCAATACCAGAAGATTGCCAAATTCTGGTAATAATGGCCACACAGGTAAAAAACGCACTTTCCAAAGCTAAGAATACAGCATCCATGGGAGCAGATGACACCCCGGGCTGTGTATTACATGAACTACAAAATGAACTGACACCTCACCTAAGTGTCATGTTTAATCATAGCCTCACCTCAGGCTTAGTGCCCAGTGCTCACTGAGTGGTGCACAGCTACAGTTATCCCACTCCACAACGGGGGATCCACCTTGGATCCCGGAAACTACTGCCCCATCAGTCTGACGAGTCTGATCTGCAAGGCCATGGAACGTGTTATCATGGAACTTATAAACAAAAACATTGGCAACCTTCAAACACTGGACCCCACCCAGTTTGGGTTCGTGAATGGCTGATCTTGTCTCCTGAACCTGATTGACTTCTTTGAATCGGTCTCTATAGCCATGGATGAGGGTAAGACAGTCCACAAAGCCTATCTGGACCTTACCAAGGTCTTTGACACCATACCCCACTCTGGAATCAGAGATAGACTTACTAAGCTGGGCATTAATCCCTACATCACTCGATGGGTTGCCAACTGGCTTACTGACAGAACCCACACTGTAAAAGTAGCTGACTCCAAATCCAGCTCCAGATAAGTGAGAAGTGGAGTACCTCAGGGTTCAGTCCTGGGACCGCTCTTGTTTGGCATCTACTTCTCTGAAGTACAGGCCAGCACTAAGGGACTCTGGCTTACAAAGTTCGCAGATGACTGCAAACTGGGAGCCATTATTGAATCCCCAAATCATGTAGCTACTCTACAAAAGGGCCTTACAGAAACAGATGCTTGGTGCCAGAGCCATGGGCTCAAGCTCAATGCCAAGAAATGTATAGTTGTCCCCTTTGGGAAAAAAAAAATGTACCCGTGAATTACCACATAGGTGGCAGTACACTAAACACCGAAAGTGTGACTTAGGGACAAAGGTGGACAGTGGTCTCACCTTCAATAACCACATCGCCACAACAGTCAGGAAATCCTTCTATGTGGCACACCTCATCACGAAGGGCTTTTCATCCAGAAAAAAGGAGGTCATTGTCCCACTGTACTCATCCCTCATTAGACCCATTCTAGAATACAACGCCCCATTCGGTATGTACCTCTTAAGACATCTGCAACAACTGGAAAGGCCATAGAAACACCTCACTAAAAGAATCACAGCCCTAAAGCAGATGCCCTACGCTGACTGCTTTAAAAAACTCCAGCTATACTCTGTCACATATCATCTACTCAGAGGCAATCTCTGCTTAACATACAAGGCCATGTCAAACCCAGAGCTTTTGGACATGCTACACTTAAAAAATCCCAATCCCTCAGAGCCACACACTCCAGGGATCTAAATCTTGTCATTACAATAAACAAAATATGCTGGAGGGATAGGTTCCTGACCCAGAGACTCCCCAGACTCTGGAATAGACTGCCCATACATGTCAAGCAGAGTGCCTCTTTGGCCCTCTTCAAAAGGAACCTTGACGATTGGATGGGAGAAAGGAAATTCACTCCGGGGATCACATCAGTCACTCTGCTAAACAGGGGTCCAATGAAGTAAATAGTGTGAGAAGAAATAGCCAGGGAATTGTTATGGCTAGTCTTGTATAGGCCCTAGGGCTGATAGCCTAGTACCAACCTATGAACCTATGAACTTCTCAATTGGATAGGTCACTGTTATGATTTAGGAACTCACGTATAGCATCTAAGCCCTAGTCATTAGGGATGACTCTAAATAATGAGTTGATGTCCAATGTAACAAACAGGAAGTCATTATTTCCCTCATAGATATGCCATTGATGGAATTTTGTTAAAAAATCTTTTGTATATAACTTTTTACTTTAACAAGATATTTACTAAGCACAGACTGCAGGTTAAGAGATAAGGGTTCAGTAATCCATCCCCCATCAGAAACAATAGGGCGCAAATGGGGGGGGGGGTCAAACTTTTATTACTTTTAGGCAGACCATAGAGGACAGGAATTACAATCATACAAAAGACTCCAGTGGCAACGTTTCAGCTTTACAGCGTAGAACTTGAAGTCATCCCTCATGGTGTCAGGATCCTGAAAATGTCTGCTTCTGGAAACATTTATCCTGAGCTTTTAAAGAATTGGCAGGAGCTGAACTTGAAAGTAAGTACTAAGTACATAGTTCTTATGAACTAATTTTTTGTAAATGTTGAGATTGAATTGCAGGAAGAAATTATGAAGTTAGAATGTGAAATTACCAGACTTCCAGGGTTTAAAGAACATTTACCTGTATTCAACTTAATGCTTGATAAACTGGTTAGTTATGAACAGCAATTGGAACTAACAAAGAGGTGTAAGCTTCTTAGAGAAATTAATGATTTTAAAACAGGTAACATTTTTTCTTGGCCCAAGCCTTCACAGACTAAGAAAGAAACCCCCTTGAAGAAGGAGTCGCTTTATGCCTTAGACCATTTACTTTTACTGAATCCTCTAGGGCCAATAAAAATATTTCAGTGCAGTTACCTAGTGCTGGGACTTCTGTAACTCAAACTTCTGCTTCTCCTGATTCCAGTGTGACCCCGACCCTTAATAGTACTCGAACTTCTCATGCATTACTAGCAAATGAAAATCCTAACACTGCTGAAGATTTTCGATAACTAGCTCTACAACTGTTACCTCATTTACCAGAACATATACAGACAGGCAACAAAGACAGTCTAAGGGGTTGATTGAAGAAGAGCGGAAGTGGCTGGGTAGGACCAAATTACAATGGTCCACAAACTTGCAGCCACTCAGTACTTTGGGAATGTTAGAAAATAATGCTGTTATAAATTTGTCCAGTGAGAGACTGTCTACATTTAAAATTGCAGTTCTCAATAAAGGACTTCAGTATATTCCTTCAAATGTGGATATGATAGTAGAAGCACTTACTGATTAAGACTATTTGTGAGGAATTTAAGTCATAAGTATATCTTTAGAGACTCCACTGGTCTGGAAACTCAAAAGTGTAAAAAAAAATCAAGTACTTTTATACCAACAAACTGCCTAGTAATTAATGCCTTCTCCAATGTGTGTGAAAAAGAGTTTTGTGAACTGTATGAACAAGGCTCCAAAGACAGATTTTATAACTTGACACATGATGGATATGACGCTCTTATATTAAGTTACAGAATAACACTAACATCATTATTAAACAGACTGATAAGAGAGGTGCTGTTTTCATTCTTGATAAAAATGACTATATTGGTTCATAGGTTCATAGGTTGGTACTAGGCTATTCAGCCCTAGGGCCTATACAAGCCTAGCCATAACAATTCCCTGGCTATTTCTTCCCACACTGTTTACTTTCATCAATGAGTTCCTAGCAGATGACAGCATACCTCTCAAACTGGAATCATAAAAAATCTGGACGAATGCCCATGAAAAGTAGGTACAACAGGTCAAAAATCTATAACATTGATTAACATAAAATTTGCATATATAATTATGTAAACCCCACCAACTCCAGTGGAATTGTGGGATACCAGCTTTTAAATGTAAATTGAAGAACATTCAAAAATATTAAACAAAAAATATAACCGGAACAATTGTGTTTTATTTATGTTAATATTTGAACTTGTATCAAACTTTATACTTGTGTAAAACTAAAATACAATTTTCTTTTATAAAAATAAAATGAACTGCTCCTACACTAATATTAAATACAGTACATTACCAAAATGTTTATCAAAAGGTCAGCTTGTCATGTTAAAATATTTTGCTTCTAATACTACAGCCTTTCAGAACCAGATATGCTACCTAACACTTCAAGTGAAAGCAACACCATCTTGAAGTATTTTAAACTTCTGGTTCATGTTTAAATCATCTATCAGCCACAGTAAACCCATATAACAGCTAACCTGACACAGCAACTGCATTTGTTCTCAGGGAACAGACAGTGGTGACTGAAGTCCCTTCACTTCCCTCCTGTTCCCAAAATTATTACAGGACATGTCTTATCTCCACTCTCTAAAACTAATAGCACCTATGTTGGCCCAGACAATATGCCTAGTTACTTAATCAACAGCATCAAACACTCCCTCTATGAATCCTTCCTAAAAGAGTTCTGCTTAAGCATAGCCCCAAGTTCTATTCCTGAAATTTGGAAAATGGCTATTGTTATGCCACTCCAAAAAGGGGGGGGGGGCACCTCATATCCCCAGAAAATATACACCATTCAGCCAAATCACCCTAATTTGAAAACCATGGAATGCATAACTGGTGAGGCTCTGATATAGAAAAAAATCTTACTGCTCTAAATCTCCAAAAATATGGCTTTGTCAGAAGTGAGCATGCCTATGTAATTTAGTATACTTCTTTAGACAACATCACTGAAGCTGTAGCTAGCAGCCAAGTATTGCCTGAACCTGGCCTCAGCCTTTGACACTTTTCTCCTTGCTGGAATTATAAATCAACTTAAAGGCCTAAAAACAGGCCACTATGCTGTAAGATGGATAAGAAAACTTGCTGACCAAGCCCACATAGCTAAAAGTTGCAGGTGGACAGCACCCTAAAAGCAAAAAACATGATTAGTGGCATTCCTCAGGACTCACTACTGTCACCCCTTCTCTTTAGTATCTACTTCTCAGATATCCAAACCATTAACCCTGATATAAGATTAAATTTGACAATGACTGCAAGCTGGATGTTTTTATTCACTTAGCATCTACCACCATCCATGTTGCTACAGCAAGGGTTAAACCATACAAATCAATGGTATATTAGAAAAAGGCTTACATTAAATGCAAAGTATTGCAGTCACCTTTGTCAACAGCAGCTTATGCAGTACAGACAGCACCCCACTCCAGAGTGATTCATTAGAAGTGTTGGCACCATTAAAGACAGCTCCCTATCCTCTGTATACCACATAGTGACAGTAGTCAGAACTGCCCATCCCAGTTAATAACTAAAGCTATCTCATCCAGGTCAAAATAAATTATTTCTCAATACTCTGCACTGATCAGACCAATTGCAAAAATATAATTCTAATTTTAGTAATATCTAATAATTTAGTAGTAATTTAGTAATAAAAAGTATGGTTCTGACAGAAATCCAGCTAAAAAATTCTTGGTCAGCCTGATGGCTTGTGGAAGACTGTGTGTGTTTGCATCACTTGCGACCCAGGGTTCATATGATGGCAGCTGATGTTTAAGGGTTCAGGCAAAAGGTGGAAGAGGAGGAGTGAGTGGCAAAACAATTACTTTCTTTCTTGAGGGGCTAGGATTAGAAGGTATAGACTGACTCATAAATGAAGACAAGTATCACCAATTTCAAGCCTTTTAAGAGAAAGGAGGTGGGACTGGGGATCTGGGATAAGTTTCAATGTATAAAGCAGCACATGTGAAGCTTTGCACACAGCTGGCCTATAGTTTAACTGCAGCATATCTTAAATTCCAACATGGAAGATAATAGTAGGCAGGTCAAGTAACAAGGAAAAACACCCTCCTTTCACAGTGCAGTGGTCCTGGAACCTTGGACTTCAACTCTTGGAGGACAGAATCGGTTGTATTAGGTAACTTTTCAAAAGTCTTGAAGTCTGAGACCAGGAGGAGGAGCCCCAAAAAGAATTAGAAACTGTGTTTTTGAATGTATCATGTTCTTAGCACTGCATGGCATGGCATGACCTTCCAAATGGCTCAGATATGAGCATATCAAGAAGTCCAAATTAAGATAATTTGTGTAAATGGTGGTGCTGTTTTTAAATAGCAAAACTTTGAGATAAACAACTTAAAGATGGATAAGGCTTTAAATGAGAATGCTTAAAGTGTTCTGTCACAGTTTTACTTTTACTTTATGCACCATGGCATGTTGTGCCTTAAGCTCTGTACTCTCATTTCTTTTGTCATTGTTTTATGGTACCAAGACTAAAGTAAAATCCTTTGTAAAAAAAATTATTTTCCCTACATGATAGCACTGATGTGTTCAATGAACTTTACCCTCAGTGATGTCAATGTAGTGAATGCATTCATATACTTTAATGTATGTATTACAACACATGTGCAGGTCCTTGACCATTAGGGTATACAGATGTACTCAAAGCTATCCTTCAAACAATGTCAGCAAGTTATTCAGTAAAACTATGAGGGCATATTTTTAATTAAAAGTGTGCAAAGCTATTTATTAAGAAGCCACCTATACAATTTTGGTAAGATGGGGTGGAAAATACATCACAGCACTTTAGTTACAAAGTGCTGCAATGTATAGCAAAACTGCAATGAACACTAAAAAACAGACACCAACAAATCACAGAAGGAGTTTAAGCTGTCTGAAGAATCTATCAGGGGAAGCACAAGACCTTTTACAAGCCAATAACTGAATCAAAGGAAGAATACGTATATGGCAACTTAACCAAAGACATGGGCAAAAACTATGGAATCTCTCTCTCTCTGAAAAGTACTGTATACATACAAACTAGTAAGGCAAAGTAAAGAAGTCACTATGGATTTACAGTTCGAAAAACACTGTAAGAATATGCAAACAAAATTTTGTTGATTCAAATAACTAAGTATTAAGTAAATTAGAGTGCAGCTATGGACAAGACCTACCCAAATGCAGCAAAGTATATGGCAGAGTGTCAGCTGTACAAGACTATGACTCGAGTCCCAGTCACACTAGTCTACTATGAACGTAGTTCAACTAACGGTTATGTATGTTAAAAAAAAGGTAAACAAACAGACAGTCCGAGCTGGGAGAGCCCTATTTCGACAGGCTGGTAGTCTCACTCATGAAGCTGATGTCATTGCTCATGCCCTGCACATGATGACATCAGTAACAACTTCCAAAAAAAAAAAAAAATTCAAAAAAACCCAGGAATTAAATGGGCTACTCAGGAATTCATGGCACCCCATTATTTGGACCTCAAAACCGATAAATACCAAGAGATTTGGTACGGTTGAGAGGTATGGATGACAGAACTTTTAAGAAAATTAAATTCTGTAGGGTGGTGACTTTTATATGTAATATCAACATGCCTATCTATGATTTACAGCTTATGAATGATATAACTATTGATTAATTCAACTTTTTTTTTATTGTATCCTATCCTGTAATTCTTGTCCTCTATGGTTTGCCAAAAATTCATAAGAGACTGACTCACCCCTCATGTGCCCTATTTTTTCTGGCAGGGGATGGATTACTGAACCCCAGTCTCTTTACCTGCAGTCTGTGATTAGAAAATATCTTGTTAAAGTAAAAGTTCTATATAAGATACTAAAGATTTTTTTAACAAAATTCTATCAATGGCATATCTGTGAGGGAACTAATGACTTTCTGTTTGTTACAGTGGACATCAACTCTCTATTTACAGTCATCCCTAACGACCTTGGCTTAGATGCTACACAAGGGTTCCAAAATAATAACAGTGACTTATCAAATAGAAAAGGTGAAACACTTTGTGAATTACTAGAGCTAGTATTGAGTAATAATTTGTTCATATTTAACAGTTATATCTCCTAATCTTTGGTGTAGTAATGGGCACATCAGTTGCGAACACCTATGCAAACCTTACTTTACATCAGTGGGAAGAACAGTTTGTATTTGATGCACCACAAGAGTTCAGGTGCAAGGTCATCTTCTATAAGCTATTTGAGGACAATGTTTTTTTTTTATCTGGAGGGGTAATGAATGTGAGTTGACTAGCTTTATAGACTATTTGGATAGTACCACTACCTTTCTTAAATTTAAATCTACCTTTTCTGCCACTGAGATTTGCTTTTTGGATGTGAAATTAGTTTAGTCAAATGAGAATATCACTATGTCTATATATATATATATATATATATATATATATATATATATATATATATATATATCTTTTCTGCCACTGACAATTGCTTTTTGTTGTAAAATCAGTTAAGACAAACAAGAATATCAGTACAGCTATACATAAGAAGGAAGTCCAAGTGAATAGGTATATACAGTGATATAGTACTCATGCCCCTCAAACATTTAAAGGTATAGCTAGAAGTCGGTTGTTAAGAGTAAGTAGACTGAATACCACTGATGAGATATGCATTGAACAGATGGATGAAATGATGAAAGAATTTAAAGAAAGAGGTTATGATAGCGAATTCTTGGAAGGGGTAATGTTGGAAGTTCTGAGAGAAAGGAGCAGTTCAGCCTGACCTTATTTTGGTGGATAGAATTTGTATTCTAATGTTTCAGCACAGAGAAGCGAACAAAATTACTTAAGGTATAAATACAACATACAGTATGAGGAAGAATAGAGTAGAAAACATGATATCAAAAATTAGAGCATTCTTGAGAGTATGCTAAAGCTTAAAGCCATTATTGCCTCAAAACCCAGATTTGCATATAGGAATTGTCCTAACCTTAGGAAGTGTTTATATTATAAAGATTTTTCTTATAACACAACTAAAATTAATCCTAATATGAGTAAGTTTGGGACTTTTCCATGTTGCAATTGTGTGTGCTACAAATATATTATAACTAATGATAGCTTTATACACACAAAAACAAATAAGAAATTTAGCTTCAACTGTTGTGCTCCTTGTTGTTGTTGTTGTGTCTTTCGGCTTTTAGGGGTTGCCACAGCGGAACTCCGGTCTGCTAATGATTGGCAGTAGATTTTTACGTACCGAGTTGCCAGCTCTGATGCACAACCTTCAACGAAGGTATGCCCATTCACGCATGACTCCACATAGAAGACGCTTTAGCTGAGAATCGAACAGGACAACGTCTTACTGTGAGGCGACAATGCTACCTCAGCACCACCACCACAGTAATACCATAAATATTGTTTGCTTAGCTACTTCCACTGTTTTTCCTGCATTTTATGTAAGCAAAAGAACACTTAAGCTCAAAGATCATATAATTGAACACAGTTCTGAAATACAAAGATGTGTTACGACTAATGCTTTAAATAAACATATTTTAGAAAAAGGGAGGAACCGTGAATTTAAATCCAGGGTGATATAGATTGTTCAAAAAGTATAAGAGGTGGAGAACTGAATAATAAATTACAGATCTCTGAATATAATTGGATTACACAGCTGTTAGCTGACTCTTAACCAGGAATCAATGCAAAAGTTAGCATAAAATCTATATTAAAAAGGACACAGGATATTTTAAGCTAGTGATTTATTAGTATTTTATATGCAGTTTAAATTTATTTTTCACATGCATTTCCATGAATGTAATTCTAAATATTTTTATGTATGCTTATTTTTTTTATTTCTGTTTATATGTACTTGTTTAATCATGTTTTGAATGCATTTATCTTTGCTTGTGATGAGTGCGCTAGCTCTTTAAGAATTTTTCTGGTGGTGTCATGTGATCCTGTTAATTTACTATATATTGAAGTCATTTTGCTAAATGTAGTCTTTTGTTATCACAATGAAGAAGGGTAGCCATACCTGAAAGCTTTGTGAACATTGTGGAGCTTGAGCATTTCCAGTGTCTATATAAATCTGTTGGATTTTTTCTGTATTTTTTTCAGACCTTGTTTACCTTTGTGTTGGTCTTTTTCCTGTTATTGGATATGTTGCAGGGACAGGACAGCAGAGTCAGGCTGCACAAGATTTAAATAGTGTTTACTAGTCCTCCCTGGTGATTCTGGTTGTGAATAGTTTCATGAGTAATATGATTTGACATTTCAAGTGGTACAATACAGGACTGTCAGTTAGTTTAGCTTTATTTAACTTGCTATGGAACATGGCATAGTGTCAGCTGAAAATGCGAATTCAGGAGTGGAGACAGAACATTTGTCTGCATATTCTGTTGCCCATGAGTTTGAGTTTTATGAATCAACTCTTGTTTAACTTAATAGCGGTTCAGTTGGCTTCTTAACTGAAGACACTTGTAGAACCTAATGAAAGGATGCGCATGAGAAGGAAGCCATTTGACATCTTGACACTTGAATTGATGAGTGTTGAAATATGAAGACTGAAGAGCTGAAAATTTGGACTTACATGTAGAAAGCCTGAGTCTGTCATTTCTCAGAATATTTCCTTTTCACTGAGATATGGTAATAATGAGGTTGGTATATAAGTTCTAGGATTGTGGAGGGGGGGGGTTGCCTCCTTTCCCCCCTGTAAAAAAGAAATTTAAAGGAGAAGTGTGATGTCTGATATTTGCATTTCATCTGCACTTTTGGTCTTTTTTTTTTTTTTTTTTTTTTTTGTGATTAGATGTTTTGAGTGTCAAGATTTTAAAAAGGAGCTATGTGAAAACTATCATGTTGGACATGCTTTAAGGAAAGTCTTAATTTTAATTTTTGCAGTGCTTCTGTTGTACATGAGGCTTGGTAAGCAGGGTTGGAAATGACAAAATCTAGTTTTCTTTCCGGAGGTCTTATTCCCTGCCTTTTATTAAGGTAGTCTATTTCTTTCTTGTTGATTTATGGAAGCTATGTGAATAATGCTATTGACCTGTTAAATTATGCCAACAAAGAATTTTAGGTTCTTTTCATTTATTGGATGATCTAGGTTGCATTTCATTAATAGTATATCATCAAGTTTGACATTAATTTGAATGGTGGCATGGCCTTGTTCAATCTGCATGGTGTTTGTTTCCAATCATTTCCTTTTGCCTTCCCTTAAGGGTTTTTAGTGGGACAGTATGTTGCAGGGGCAAATTTTAGCTATTAAGGATGATGGACTTTGTTACGTTACTCAGGGCCATAAGTATACAAAATTGTCAAATGTGTATCTTTGCACGAAGCCAGGAAAAGTAGATTACATAAGATAAACATACAACACCAGGTATCTAACTACAAATGTATGGTATTGTTCTGTTATGAATAAATATTATATCATATTATAGGGGTTAAAATTCCATGTTGTTTTGGTCCTAAATCTAGATAATACAGAAGTATCGCCCCCCCCCTCAATTTGCTTGGCATCTCTCTTATGAAAGGTTCCATTTTGACCTAAATGTTTTGAGAAGAGGGCAATACCTTTCCAAAGGCTTCAGTATCAATGACTCCCTTAATCTTCTTTTTCTTTATTGCAATAGGATTCAGCATTTTTTTCTGTACAAGTAATATGATAAACTTCTTAGGTGCAGGGATGAGAAATTAGACATGATTTTATTACAATGTTTACGGCAGGTTTACATGTGAAAGGCAACAGGGACAGGAGCTGCTATGCACTTAATCTTTGCTCACAGATGTCAGCATCATGAATGACATGACCAGCCAGTATATGTTTAAAGCAATGCACACTAGTAGATTAGCATGTCTAACAAGTCTCCCCTGCAGCTGGTATTTTGTGAGATAAGATTTCTGGCATCTACAAAGCTTTTCAGTGTATAGAGACTTTATCTGAAATTCTGATAAGCATTCCTTTAATTACGGATTATTCTGTTGGTAAAGATGATTGTCTACTGGAGATGCAATTAACATGAAATGTTGATAAAGGCTTTAGCAAGAGTTTTTGTCATGTTCTGAGAGCGTATTAATCTGTATAGAGAGGTACACAACTTTCAGTGCTTCTTTCATTTAGTGACTGAATTTGCTTCCAGAATTTCTTGAAACCTGATGAATACCACTTCCTCCTAATGAATTGTATCATGGGAGTTTTAAATGTGTCTTACAGTCATCCCTGATACCAGTAAGGTGGTAGAATATTTATCTGTTATTTTCAGCTATGTTTTCAACAATGTCTTAGGTTTTGAGTTTATCTAAAACCTAGAGGAGATATTATAATATGATTTGCCATCACAATTTGCAGTACTGAGGCTTCAGTTAGTTGTCAAGACTGCATGCTGTTGACATATTTTTGTATCACATAAATAAAGTCTGAATGTGGTAATGCAAGAAAGGCAGTAATATATTTGATGTTTAGCCATGTTAGGATGGGGAAGTGGTCACTTGGCCGTGTCTTGGGTATTAGTGAGAGTGATATTTCCAGGGTTATTACAAATTACAATTGAGAGTATATGTAATGTAATTAGCTATACTTTGCCATGTGATTTCATGAATTTATTAATCAGGATTGTATACTAAGACAGCATGATTTTCTACCAGTATGAGTATTCTGAAGCTTACTTTAATGCTAAGATGTAATGCAAATGGTAAGTAGGTTTGTCAAAAGGCAGCCACAATGGGCTGAATTCATTGTTACCATAATGTGTATAAGGAGGTGTACATATTGTGGTACTATTTTGTTCTTCAGTAAGCATTCTTATGCAGTTCTCCATAGTCTTCCAACATGAAGACATGCAACACCACAAATGGCTGACCCCCACAGCCATGTTGAATGTTAATGATATATTCTGGGGGTGGGGAGTATGCTAATTAGCTGTGTGCTCTCTCCCTGTAAGTGCCTCCAGGAAGGTATCTACATGGTTGAGTGATTAAAGAAAGCACTCAGCTGTGTAGATCAGCATGGCCATCCCCACCACATCATGTTAGGAAAAAAAGCCAAAAGGCCATGTTCAACTGCTGAATGTAAATATCATGGGGAAGACCACTGGATCCCAGGGGTTACTTTAAAAAGTGCCATGATGGCACCAATATCAAAATGGGGTTGAGATGGGGAGAACCACTAGACACCAGGGATTAAAATTTAAAGTGCTTTACCAGTACCAACATTACTATGGGACTCGGGGGGGGGGGTATGGGGATACACACTCTACAGTGCTGTACCAGCACCAATGTTGCTACAAAGACTGGAGATGGAGGGAAACACTAGACATCATGAAAACTCCTAAAAGTGACCTAAGGTACAGAGAAACCAAAGGGGGATGGGAGGGTGGGGGAACCACCAGACTACTCTAAAGTGTTAAAATGGTGCCAACCAGAGTACAGGGATTGGGATGTGGGTGTTCAAACACTGGACACCCAGGAGGTAGTGCTGTAGTGATACTGGCATCATAAGGGGGGTTGGAGAGTGGGGAGGACACTACACTTTATGGATAATTCTTTACAGTGTTGTACTGGAACTGACATTGTAACAGGGATTGGAGGGCAAGAGCTACACTAGACCACCAGAGCCTGATACATATGTGCTGTGCTGTCCTTTAAGTATTACAGGTGTGTGGCGGAACCATGGTGGGTAGATAGGGTACAAACAGGCACAAGACCTGTGGTGTGTGTGTGTGTGTGTGTGTGTGTGTGTGTGTGTGTGTGTGTGTGTGTGTGTGTGTGTGTGTGTGCACATGTGCATGTCTGTGCATGCGCATGTGAGTCTATCTGTCTGTGTGTTTAAGTCTGTGTACTTGTGTGTATGAAAGCTTGACTTGTGGGAGGATGCCATTTTCTAAATGAGCAACAGTTACTACTGCAATGTGTAAATCAGTGTTAGTAACTGTGATTCCTGAAACATGCAAATTGGCCAATAATGACTTCTTTCCTCGCTGTGGATAGCAGGTTCCTGAATCACAAATGAGTACGACATGATAAAAAGGCCCTTCTAGCACAATCTGTAGGACCTTTAATAAATTTAGCCTAATATTAACATAATGCATAATTTATTTGGCATATGATCAATAATCTCTGAACTGAGAATTCACCTTTTGAAATAGGCAGTAACATCTAAAATATGGAGGCTGCACAAATGAGTATGAGGTTTGATTCTGATAAATTTAGTTTAACTGCACTGTCTGATAGCAATAGTTTTGGAGAACTTTGGTATTTTACTCCTTGTTAAGATTGTATAATTCTCTCAGGACCACCGTTTGGCTGCAAGAAAGCAGGCAATTATTTTTCAGCTTCAAGTCACCCACCCATTCATCTGTCAGCCAGCAGAGTTTTAGCGCTGTAAGTTGTATTTGCGATTTTAAACAGAATTCAGTAAATCAGTGATTCACTTAGCGATTTATTTTTCTAAATATATCAAGAAATTTGCATTCATAACATCAAACTTTCAACACAAAATATTCAAATATGCATAGCAATCAATCTCAGGTAAAACAAACTAGTGATGCCACAAAGACAGAAAAGCTGATGATAATTTAAAATTGTAATAGTTTTCAGCATAGTTTACTTATATGTGTAACTGCAAGTTTTCCCAACATCATGCAAGGTTAACAACAGTAATCCTAAAAAAGTAACTATATTATCCAAAACAAATAATTTATTGAACACATAAAATACTAGTCTATATCCTTACAAGCTCCCTGTACACCTGAAATCTGCCACTGTATTTCTTATTCTGCATTTTCAGACTATAATATAGCCTAGGTTTATTCATTGTCTGTAAGAGATCATATACATTTTCTGTCTTACTATTTAAAATGCCTGGAGATACATTTTAGTTTTTAGAATATTTCTACAGGCAATGATGCATTTCTTTCAACTAAATTCTGATTAAAAATATGCAGTGTTTTTTCACATTTGAAATGCTTGTTGTAGCCACATTACTGCACAGATTTAATGATTAATAAAAACATCCATAGCACATATCCAAGAAGCATTGACAAGGCTATGAAACAGTAACTAGAAAAAAGCAGCACTGAAAGTAACAAATGTTTATGATTTATAATCCCATTATACCAAATTTACATACATTATGGAATAATACTATAAACAGAAAAGCAGAATTGTTCAAATCTTAGAAAATCATTATGATATACTTTGCCAAATAATGTGTAAATACATAATTTTTTTGTGATTCATAATTAGTATGGAAGGTTGCTAAATTGTAGTTCTAATCAGTTTTCTGTAAGAAATAGTTTATTGCTGAATGTTATTTAGCATTACCAACAAGCATGACAGAGGAAGTGTTGTAAAGCTCAGCAATGCCTCTGGGGGAAATATAACATGCTTGATTCAAAATTAACAAGAAGGATGACATCTGTAAAATGATATTGTAATAGAAAGCAAACTGATATGCTTCAATGAAAGAGAATCTATGTATTTCTCTATGATGGTTATTCAGTTTTAAATAATTTTAAATAGCATTTGGCAAGGGTGATAACATGTAATAATTATTCAATATTTTGTCACGATCACATTAATCTAGCCTGACATTGTTTGTGTATTTATTTATTATGGTTCATCTGAATTAATTTTTTAAGCATCATTGAATATTTTAACCTAGTATGTAATTAATATTATCATGTGCCAGTACACAACTGATGGCGCGCAATCATTAACATAAACACATTTATATTGTGAGACTGTTGATATAAAGAAGGTATCACTACATTATGGCGATTAATGAAAACTGAATATGTACATTGAAATAGAGTGTAAAAAGTACCCCCATTCGCAACAATGATTTCTAGGGAGTATTTAAATGCACATAACATTTATTAGGATGTAGTGTATCTCATTTGTTCAAAATAGATTTCAGTAGATTAGTGTAAATTTCTGACCCATTTTACATCAGGGCTCAGGCATTGCTGAAATATTCATCATCTGGTAAACCAAGACAAATATTTCTGAAGTAAAAGAGATTCAGACAAATGCAGATATTTTAAGGAAAGCTTCCAATAGCTTTGTTCATAATACCACTTAAAAATAATAAAACCAAGAGCAGATATTACGTTTTGATTTGAAATAAAATGTATTTTGTAGATTGCAGTAAAAACATTAAACACCCAGTTAAAATAACTAAACCTTTGTTAACAGATAAATAAGACACAGTGGCACAACAGAGTAACATCCCAACTTAACCTCCAACCTCTGGGTCAAGCTTCCGCTATGTGTCAAACAGAGTAGTACCCTTTCCACCCTCAAGGTAAACCTATTATTTGAATGGGCAGGCTTCAATTCTCCAAAATTCTATCTTGTCTTACTCTCTTTGAAGCTGGAAGGAATTTTTGAATATGGGTTATTAGCTTGGCTTGTAATGATTTGCAGATTGGTTGCCTGGTACATACCTGTGAACTTAAAAATTCCCACTTACTCCACCCCCTCCCCATGGCTCCCACATGTACAAAGTCCCACTTATTCCCACTCCTTTCCCACGGCTCCCACGTGTACCTTACTCAAATTTGGCTATATGTTCAAACAAGAGTCAAACTCTCTCTCTCTCTCTTGCACACTCTCTCAGCATCCACCCATGCAAGCTGCAAGGCGCTCAAATTTTAGGCTAAGAGACTGCTGTGTGCAAACAGCAAGGCTCGGGCACTTGCAGTCTCTCTGCAAATAGACATAATTCCATTGCAATATTTTAATTTTAAGCAAGTACATTTTTAAAACAAATATCATATTCTCTTCATTTATATATTCTTGATCTCATGTTTTGTGCAATAGTTTAGTGTTCTGGTATTAAATTAGTGTTAGAAATGTTTATACTACTTACTGCATTAGTGGGTGTAAGCTGCTGGTCATGGCTTTGCTCAGTTTCTTTTTAAATCATAATTTATTTAATACATGTGAGGCAGTGCTACCAGAAAACTTTATGTGTTATGTGACAGTTTATTAAAGTCACAAAAATATATATTATTGAATATTATACAATTCCTCCCCTGAAACGTGCACGCTGATTGGCCAGCCCAACCAGCGTGCCCATTCTAAATCCCTCAATATACTAACGGAAAAAGGTCCGGTAGCCCGGACTTTTTCCGTTAGTATAAAACACTGTCTCGCTATGTTAAAAGATTTAACATAGTGACACAGGTTTAAAAAAAGCAACGGAGATCTCCGTTGCTTTTTTTAAAGCTGTCTCGCTATGTTAAACTCCTTTAACATAGCGACACAGTGTGTAAAAAGCAACGGAGATCTTGCGATCTCCATTGCTTTTTTTTTTTAAAGTTGTCTCGCTATATTAAATGGGTTTAACATAGCGAGACAACTTTAAAATAAGCAACGGAGATATCCGTTGCTTATTTTAAAGCTGTCTTACTATGTTAAACCCATTTAACATAGCGAAACAGTAAAAAAAAAGCAACGGAGATCTTGCGTTCTCCGTTACTTTTGCCTACAGCTCTGATGTACTGCGTAAGCATGCGCAGTACATCAGAACTGCCGCAGAATACCAGACAGCTGCGGAAGGGCAGTAAAGAGGCATTATGCAATGCCATTATTTAAGAAAAGTAATTATTTCTTTTCTTAAATAATGTCATTGTATAATAGCAATAACCCACTTCTGGGTTAAATCCAGCATTACCCACACCCAGGCATGGGTTATTGCTATAATCACTGCCCATAAAGAACAACAAATAATAGTGAATCAAACATTTTGTATCCCAGCAAGCATTTTCAATATGGCAAAAAAATATGGCAGAAACACATTTATCATGGGAAACTTGACATCGAGCAAGACATACATAAATGGAAATTGGAAGCAGATTACAAAATGTAGAGCATTGATTAAATTACTACATTATTGCTTCTATCTGGTTTTCAGTCATTTCTGCACGATATTCAAAGTGACAAAATTTGAAGCACAGTGTAGAATGTACAAATCTGTTAAATAGATATTTTGACTGCAGCCTTTTTTCAAGAACATTTCACCTCTATCATTGAGAAATGTTGTCAATGTTTGATTGCTGTGTATCTTCAGATTAGTTGGTGCATTGTCATATACTTTTCAGGGAATTTTCTTGTTAGAATTATCTGCAAAATATGCTTATTACCTTCTTGTAGCTTTAGGGTAAATGAACAGTGTTATCTTGAGTTTTAATGAAAAAGCAATTTTTAACATGTCATTTCTTATTCATCTATGAGAATTTGATCTGAAATTTGTTCTTTTGTGCCTGTAAGAATGTTACTGTCACAACCTGCTTGTTAAATGAGGTTTGGAACAGACCAATTTGTCCCGGGACATCTTCAGGTGGGGATCGATGGTGTAGCAGGAATTAATAGGATAAGGGAAGGAAAAGGCTAAATGGGTTGGAGGGATGTGTGGGAAGAAATGAGGTAAGGTTAAGGAGGGGCTTAATGGGTTTAGGCTAATGTTATTGGGGTAGGAGTCACATTCTGGCATGAACTTGCTACCCTCCCTCCCTTCCACTTTTTATTGTGGGGATGGTGATTAGTTCAGTTTGGGTAAGGAAGAAAAGAGGGGCAGGATTGCCCTCTTCTGTTCCCCCTCTGGTGTTGGATGTTCATTTCAATAAGTTTCGAAGGAAAGTGAGCTGTTGCACTACTTGATAAGTAAATAAGCAAGCAGAGCTGCTTATCTGGATGGTGGTGTAATTCAATAATTGATGGTGAGCTGGTAGGCTGCCTTGTAAATGCAAGGATAAGTGAGCAAGTAGGGGATGCTGCTTATGCAAGGGTGAGCAGTTATGCTGCCCTTATGATCATTTATTTTATGTTCTCTTTTCATGGATGTTATCCTCTGTCTCATGCTTAGTTGAAATTAATAACTATTGGTTGACAATCATGTTTATTTGAAGGTCAATAAAGGTCGTCAAATGTCATTCGGTGTTGTGTGTTTATTGAAGGAGAACGGGACAAATGTTTTGCCTTGTCTACTTAACTTGTGTATGATAAACACCTAATAGGGCACTATTTCTTACTGGTTTCTTTGTTGAGGGCAAGTTTTAAAACAGCGTATTACATAAAAACAAAATGGCATTTGTAAGCCATGCAATACAAAAAAGAAAGAAATGAAGACTTCCCTGTTGCATTACAGTGAAATGCATCAACGTGTCCACTTCAAATAGCAATTCTAGTCACAAACTGATGAGAAAAATAGCCATATTCATTTCCCTATACTAAGTCAGGCTTTGTGTTTTTAGGTGATGTTTTGGCAAGTATATTTAAGAAAGAGAAATTCATTCATGAAGTATACACCTTGAGTACACCTCAAGCTAACATTTTACAATTCAGAGGCAGTTCTAATATGGTGCTTGCTGTAGCATGAAGATATGCAGCACCATGCTGAGCTGTCTCTAAGGCAGTTGTTGTTGTGTCTTTCGGCTTTTCCCGGTTAGGGGTCGCCACAGTGGAAATCCGGTCTGCTAATGATTGGCAGTAGATTTTTACATGCCGAGTTGCCGGTCCTGATGCACAACCTTCAATGAAGTTATGCCCATTCACGCATGTCTCCACACAGAAGACGCTCTAGCTGAGAATCGAACGGGATAATGTCTTACTGTGAAGCGACAATGCTACCGATGTTTTGACAAGTATATTTAGGAAAGAGAAATTCACTCATGAAGTATACACCTTGAGTACACCTCAAGCTAACATTTTACAATTCAGAGGCAGTTCTAATATGGTGCTTGCTGTAAGATGAAGATATGCAGCACCATGCTGAGCTGTCTCTAAGGCAGTTGTTGTGTCTTTCGGCTTTTCCCGGTTAGGGGTCGCCACAGCAGAACTTCGGTCCACTAATGATTGGCAGTAGATTTTTACATGCCGAGTTGCCAGCCCTGATGCACAACCTTCAACGAAGGTACGCCCATTCACGCATGTCTCCACACAGAAGACACTCTAGCTGAGAAACGAATGGGACAATGTCTTACTGTGAGGCGACAATGCTACCGTGTGCTACATGCTAATGAGGCAGAAAGGAGGAGAGGCATATGCTAATTAATCATGTTCTCTCTCTCTCCCCCAGAACCACCTCCTGGAAAGCATCTACACACTGAACAATTCATAGAATCTCTTGGCCATGTAGATTAACACAGCTGATTCTACCACATTGCTGCAGTGAACACAGCCGAAAGGCTGCACTCAACCATCAAGGAAGACATAAGGACTGGGGAGTTTAGTGGTAATGTAGGGTATGGTTGTGAGTATGTAAATGAGTGTATTTGAGGGGTGTGTGTATGTGTGTGTGTGTGTGTGTGTGTGTGTGTGTGTGTGTGTGTGTGTGTGTGTGTGTGTGTGTGTGTGTGTGTGTGTGTGTGTGTGTGTGTGTGTGTGTGTGTGTGTGTGTGTGTGTGTGTGTGTGTGTGTGTGTGCGTGTGCATGTGGGTTTGATGAGCTTGTGTGTAAGTGTAGTCTGGGGTGCCTACCATACCTCCACACAACCCTAGACTAGTATTCTTCTTTCGGCTTTTCCCTGTTATGGGTCGCCACAGCGGAACTCCGGTCTGCTAATGATTGGCAGTAGATTTTTATGGTGTCGAGTTGCCAGCCTGATGCCCAACCTTAAAAGAAGGCACACCCATTCACACACACACCTACCTGCATGTCTTTAGACATCATTCAACCGTGGGGAGGACATGCAGACTCCACACAGAAGCTAGTTAATTTGTTGGGGGTGTCACTGTCCACCACACATAACTGCATAATGGAGATGGGAGGTCAACTAGCCACCACAGATTACTTTATATGATTTACACACTAATGAACCTTAAACCGGTTAGTTGATTGGGAATGGGGGGGTTGGCAGCATACAAAAGGGATATTGACAATGAAGTGCTGTAAAAGCACATACATAAAACATGCGGGAAGCATTACACACCATGGATTGTTTAAAATAAATAAGGAAGGGGAGGCAAGGGTTTTTTTACCATGTAGCCTTGATACAAATATCCTCTGCATTAGGCCAGTGCACTATCTGTTACAAATATGTCTACCTGAGGAACCCCCACAGATTGATCAAATCTTGGAAGACCCCTGATTTAGTTTCCATTTGTGAGGGTCTGCCCTTATCCTGCTCAGCTTTTCTGTCACACAGTTTTGCTCTGATGGAATGTAGGATGTCTGTAGAGATTGTACTATAAAGATATATCCCAAGCTAACATGGCTAGTCTGCAAAGGGGGTAAGACCCAGTTTGCCCTTTCTTGTTACATACATACAAACAAATATTTCAAGCATGGGCATTAATGCCCTTCTAGCTTGCCATTATACCAAAACACTTGTTCCCAGAATTAGTATCCAGGCTGTTCTTAAAATATCTAAACTAGTATGTGCTCTAATGTAATTTGGTAGTCTGTTCCATGCATCAGCTACTCTGTCAGAGAACCAGTTAGTACACTTCTCATTCCTATAGAATCTCCTTCATATGTTGTCTGATGATTCTCCAGTACTTTTTGTTAAACCCAAACATTTCCAGAGGTACTTATCACTAAATACCCTATACACCTGAATAAGATCTCCTCTTAGATATCTGTAAGAGACACTGTACAAGTTAAGATATTTTAGTCTTTCGTAATAACTTTAATTTTCACATCCATGGATGCCCTTAGTATGTTTCTGCTGTACTCTTTGCAGTTTACTCATGCTTGTTTTCTTAAAGAGTTTCCATATTGTTATTCCATACTCAAGTTTGAGTCTAATGTGTTTAACAAACAATGATTTCATTATTTTTGATTTCCTAGACTTTATAATTTTTATACAACCTATAGTTCTATAACTATCATTAACCAATTGGTTGATATGATTAGAAAAATTCATAGCTGATTCTATCTATATACCCAGGTCCTTAAATGAATCTACAGTTTCAGTCATTGTGTGCTGTATTAAATATTCACCTTTCAGTTTATGCCTACCAAATCTAATATGTTTAGTTTTTGATGTATTTATCAGGATATTATTCTCCTGTGCCCAAATGATCAATTTAGTCAAGTTATTTTGCAAACATGCCTTATCTGTAACACATGTAATCAGTTTACCCAATTTCAGGTTGGCTGCATACAGACTGTAGAACACCTCAGATGAAAAAGTTAGGATACAAACTAAACAATTAAGGGACCAAGACAGAGCCCTGTGGGACATCCTGACTGTAACCAATGATTTTGCCTGTCTAATTGCTGTATGATACTTGCCATGTCCTATTTGTAAGCCATGCAGCTATCCATCTTATCAAGAGTACATCAATGCCTAGTTGTTCTAATTTATTGATCAGTGTTTTGTGTATGACCTTGTCAAATGCTAAAGTTAAATCTATATAAATTACATCACAGCACAATTTTTCATTCATAGCGTCATGTTGCAGGTGGTGATAGATATAGTTTCAACATATGCATGCTGATATATGGTTTCAAGTCCCAACCTATCCAGTTCTGGCAATAACTTATCTGATATTACCTTCTCCATTATTTTTCCACAACATGAAAGTAGACTTAAGGGTCTATATGACTCTGGGTTTGTCGTACTTCCTTTTCCCTTAAAAACAGGTTTAATAAGTGCATGTCTCCAATCTTGAGGAATCTCCCCATATTTATATGCCCTAGTGAATAATAGATATAATGGTAATGTAAGTTCTTGCTGAAGTGTTCTCAGGTCATTGTTACTAATTCCGTCTCCTCCCTTTGCATTGTTTGGATCCAGTTTGCGCAGTTCTTTTTCAATATAATCTAATTTTATTCCAGTATCTGGGGTTACCTGGATATCATTAGGACAACTTACCACCCCTTATGTGTAGCCAAACTGTTTTGCATAAGATTTTGTAAATATATCTATAATCTGTTGTGTCTGAGAATAAATTTTAGAATCTGCACACAATTTATTAATTTGTGTCTTTACTCCTTCCACATATTATGTATCTATAAAAAGGTTTCCTATTATTCTTAATATCGTTATATAAATTTTCTTCAAATTGATTTTGAGCTTGTTATGCTTAATCTGTTCGTCCAGCTTGTTTATTTCAGTTTTCAAAGTTGTTGCCTGACCCGTCTTCCATTTCTTATATTTTTTTGTCTTTTACCTTAATCAGATATCTTGTTCTTATGGAAATATATCCACCTGCTGTTATATGCCTAGATCCTGATGTTAAATATTATTTAGATTTTTGCACTCAAACAATGTCTCTTTCAAAACTGTTTACATTCCATCTGCAGCTTTTCTACTGAACACCTCACTCCAGTTAGTTTTACACAGTGACTGTTTGCTTCCATATAATCTGTAATTAACCTTCTGTACATTCGCTTAGATTTCAGTTTGGCAGAATTATCCAGCAACAAATTAACCTTTATAACCCATCCCACCCTTAGGTTTAGAATAGAACTTGACTTTTATGCAGATTGCAGATCCATGAACATAGTTTACTTTGCTTTTTGCCAAATTTGCCATGCCTTCTATATAGGGAAAATGAACAGATGCCTAAAGGACAGGATTTTAGAACATTAAAGAGATATCAAGAATAAGAAAGAAAAAAAATGCCTTAGCACAACGTACTATTCAGTTTGGCTCTGAACGCACCTTTAATTTTATGGTTTTACAAGTTTTAGACATTAGCATGAGAGGTGGGGACTTAGTTAATTAGACAGAAGGAGCTGAGCAGAAATGGATTTTGCTCTTTAATGATGAGAAACCACCAGGCTTAAATGGGGTTTTTACTTTAAAGCCCTTTTTGAAGTCATGCCCTCTGAAGCATTAAGTGTCAATGTTGTTATATGTTTTTAACAGGAATTTTTTAACTAGCTTTTTATGTATGGTTTACTGATTTTAACTCATGCTTATTATAAATTTTTCAGCATGCCTTAATTGTTTTTTATTTAGATTGTATTCTTTCAGGGTATTTACTAGACAGTTTTGTATTTTTGATATACTATGTACTAATGTTTTTAGAAGGTGCTTAATTGGTTTTAATACTTGATTGGCTGTTATTGGATATAAATGTAGGTTGTCTTTTTACTAGTTTGTCTGAAAGCGCTTACCTATATCTTTGGTTAATAAAGTGTTTGTTTGCCTTTCAGCCTGGCAGGCTCAGTATCTTATTTATTTATTTATTTATTTATTTATTTTCTTTTATATTTATATGCTTACATCTGTCCTTAGGGTGTCACACACCTTGCACTTTTATCCTCATGTAATTTCCCCCCCAAGGCATCAATGATGACTGACTGCATTGCAACAGGATGAGAGAAGGGGACACCTGGATTTAGGGAAATTTCCCATCTCCACCATTTGATTTTTCTTCTGACAAACCCCAGAATTGGAATTTGTAAAGACAACAAATACTGGTGCTGGAACCAAAGAGACTTTGGATACCATTGAGTCTTTCTCATGTGAAGTCTTGCCAGGGGTATCGTGAGAATCATAGATGACATGAGACCCAAAATCCTGAGGTATTCCATCAGAGTGACTGAAGTCTGAATAAAATTCTTTGAAATGGATCTAAATATAGATCTATTTTTCCTATGGTAAAAAAACTCTTTGAACTGAGGTCTCTAGCTGATACTCCAGGAACGTAATCCTATGTGAAGGAGTAAAAAAAAAAAAACTTTTTTAATGTTCTCTTCGAAACCCAACCTGTGTAATAGATCTCTCACTCAAGTGAGAGATTCCTGACAATTTGAAAAAGACTCTGCAAAGATAAGCAAATCATCTAAATATGGAAAATGTGGATGCCCTGAAGCCTGCAGTGAGCTATATGTGAAAATAAATACTTTGTGAATAATCTTGGTGCAGTGCATAGCCTAAAGGGTAGCTGATAATGTGATCCAGACACACAAAACCTTAGGAATCATCTGAAGTCTGGATGAATAGGAATGTGATGATGGGCATCTTTTAAATCTAGTTTTACCAGGAAACTTAAATAAGAAAAAACAGGTAACAGGTTGTGAAGTGACAGCATTTTGAACTGGGCACTATCACAAACGAGTTTAGAAAAGAAAGATCTAGAACTGGCCTCCAAGCATCTTCTTTGTTTGGCACTAAAAACAACTTTGTATAAAAACATTTTTCAACCTGGGAAGAAGGAACTGGTTCTATCACTATCTGAGACAGCATATGTTGAAGGGCAGAGAGAAATACTAGAGTCTGATCTAGTGGATGAGGCGTCACCCCCTGCAAAGGAGGAATTTCCTCCCACTGTCATCTGTAACTTTGATGAACAACTTTCAGAACTCATTTGTCTGAAACTATCTGTTCCAAAAGTGCAAAGTGGATGTTCAGACTTTCTGGAAGGGAAAATGGACTGCCAGACTGGGAGGGGGGGGGTGGTCCTTTAAATAGTCATTCTGTCTTGTTGGACTGTCCTTGGTTTTGGGGGATTCCTGAATTATTTTCGTAAACTTCCTGACATTTCTTTATAAATTCCTGTTTATACATATTTCAGAGACTGTTTTTTTTTTTTTTGCTGAAATTGGTGAAGGGTTCGAAAATCCTTGGAAAAGTAGGGCTGAAAAATCTTAGACATCCCCTGTATCAGCTTACATCACACTTTTTGATACCCTATGCAGCAGAGGGACAAAAACTAAATCTCTGTCTAAAAGAGAATTTAAAACCTAATTTTTCACATAATCTGGGGGGAGGGGGTGTCTGAGAATGCAGCCAGGAAAACCTCCTCAAAACAGTACCAATGGCCGTAGGCCTGGAAGAGGTATCAACTGAGACATGCACACAGTGTAGGGAATGCGCTGTGACATATAAAATCGGAGAAACCAAATAGTTTGAAGCAGATTTTTCCTCACAATAAGAAACTGCTGACAAAATATTCCTTATACTTTCACTTTAGTCAGAATAAACGTTAACACGTGAACCTGACAAATCAAAATTCTGAAAATCAAATTTGCAGAAGCATACACTTCTTTTCTATTACTTATCGATAATCTTCCCATCTTTGTCAGAAAATGTAGGATTGTAATTAACCAAATTTTAACAGCAATAAGATGAAATAAAGCTATATCTGCAGGGTCAGGTTTAGAATGTGCATAAAAACGTATTGAGAAACCTTATACATTATATCTGGCTTTTATTAGCAACTGACTCACTATCAAGAAAACTGCAGGCAGTGACACACACATTCTGGAAACTCCTTATGTAACAGTCTTACAAAACTATTCATATAGGTGTTTTACAACTGTGTTTCCATACAGTTGGTTCCCCTGAAGACTCCAATGTAGGTTGCCCTTAGAGACGCAGACTATTTTTGTTTCAACATTTTCTCATATGTTAATAACCTTGACACAATTATCTTAACAATCCCTCCCTAACAATACTTGTCATTGCTCTAGCCTGATGTTGTGTAACCCTGAGTAACATGGATCAGGGGAGATATCACATAAGGTCAGCTTAAAACACATAGGCTTGCTTACTGATATTATGTTCCTATCGTCTCCAGTAAAGACATCACTATTGGTTGTGTCTATATCCTTGTTACCCTACAGCATACCTTAGCAAGTTGCTGCTTTATAGTGTAATTGCCTCCCCAATATCTTCCATTCTGCATCCCTTTAAACAGGACTCAGAAACAGTATAATTTTGTATCTTGGGGAGTATATCTTTTAACCTTCTCAGCATGGAGTCATCTATTATTAGTACTTGATTAGACAGTTTTTGGGCACTTTTTGTGTTTTTCTGAACAATATTATGTTATTCACTATCTGACAAGTCAACCAGCCCTTTAGTTAAAATCCATAATTTTTCTCTAATTTGTTTTTTACCTTAATGAGCTCATCCTTGCAGTCAAGGGCTTTACTGTCACACAATAACTTTTTGTTATTAGGTGCTACATAACCTCAGCAGCTATTAACTAAGACATTACTAATGGTGATATTGTCATTACAATAAAAACTCTTATCATTAGGAGTAATACCTTTATCATTTGATTTATGAGAAACGCAAATACTTGAATTGTTTGTGGGACAAAGTATTAGTGGGGAGTCCAACTTTTCAGGGAAGCTCTCAGATCTAATCAGAAACTTGTAAGAATATAGACTGCTGTCATCATTTGCCTTGTCTCTATATTCATCCCAACATATCCCTCACCTCTGGAACAAGCTTACACTACCTGTCAAGCAGAGTAGCAGCATTGCCACCTTCAAGATAAACATAGATAATTGGATGGGCAGCCTGAAATTCTCTCCCAGTCTAGCTTGCTTGCCTTCTTAAGGCTAGAGAGAAGTTTTGAATAAAGTTTTTTGGCTAATCTTGAAATGGTCGGCAGACTGATTGCCTAGTACTTATCTGTGAACCTATGAACCATAATCAGTCTGTGCCTCAAATCTTTTATGTACAATATTGTCATTGTCAACACTTCTTCAGAACTTTTATGGTAACTTTTTGTGTTACATGACCTGTCCAGGCTGCATAGGTCTGACTAAACACTTTTGTCTAATGATTTGATGAAGAAGCTTTCCGAAGAGTGAACAGCTTCACTTTTAAGTACTCTAACACGTGGACAAAGATAACAGCTCAGTAGATTTAAGTGATTGCTTTACTACAGTTACTACATGTTTCTGCCCAAATCAAGTCAGTTGCTTCTCTACTGTGCATTTTATAATAAGTGCACATAGTTAAAAATTAACTGCTGTCTACATCACCCAAGCAAAAGTGATCAATTTAGCCCATAAAGTCAGGAGTTAACTGAGAAGAAACAGGTAAGCACAATTTAGTGGTAGGGATTGACAGGAGTACTAGCAGAACTGATAACTGGATTCCTGCAGGCTGTCCAATCCCAGCTTTAATTAGCACCTGCAATAGCAAACAAACAATAAAACAGAATATGGTAGTACTTACAAAACTTCTGACATGTTAGATCCGAGGTTACATTGCTTCTCTAAAGGGGGAAACATCCACTCAGCTTGCATCCACTTGTAAAGGGTTGAAGAAATAATGAGGTTGTTCATGGTTCATGGGTGAATACTAGGCTAACTACCCTCAAGGGCCATTTTACACCTAGTCAATAACCCAATGTTAGAATCAAACCCTGTACCTTGTGTCTGTGAGGTGAAGACATAAACCGTTATGCCAAACCCACCACCTGGATTAATAATGGGGTTGCTGTACCTGGATTAACAACAGAAAAAGTATTTCCCCTTATCTTTAGAAGGACAAAACTGTAGAGATAAAAACAAAATAAGATAAAAATGAGAAAAAAACTGTAAAGCCTGTAAATCAAGTGCTTTTTTCTTCAATCTGTAAACACACACTGACAGCTTTGTTGTCCACTTGTAAAGAGATAATGTGGCTGTTGCACATGGACTGGTTATAGTCCCCCCCGCCAAAGAAGAATGACTGCCTTCATTGCAAAATAAGTAAAATTATCAACCAAAACATCAATGCCTACCTTGTCCTTGTACATGCACATTTACAGAACTTAATTCCAGATGAATGTTACTTTGCCTTATTGGGAATGGAACTCTTTGGATTGCTTTGAGGTCTAAATGCTTATGGTGGCCTAATATTCTGACCCAGTATGATAAATTGGATTGGAACTTCTTTACTTATAGCAGAAATGTCAGATTTATCTCAAAAGGTTGTACTAACATAATGTTTCAGTGTTTCCACAATTGTGGACTTACCTCTTGAACATATTTAATTAAATAAGGATCTTTTTTTTCTAAGTACAGAGTGCAGATGTTTAGTTTAGTTAGACAGTTGGAGTCTTTGCTTTTCAGAGTGTTTGTTGGACTGCAGTTGAGAAAATATGTAACATGCTTCTCAAAACTAGCTAATATCTATGAATTTTGCCTGTGATTTTTTAGCAGCTGCTAAAATGGATAAAAAAGCCAACTGCAGATAAATTTACAGCTCTTGTCAGCTAGTTGTAGTGGCTGAATCAGCTATTAATATTTTCTTATGCCATCAGTCTGTTCAAAACTTCTAATTTCACATTTCTTTGTGTAAGAATATACTGTTGCCTTAATTTAAACATTTTATCGTTTAATTTATTTGTGTAAGGAATTTCTGTTGGCCATGTGCTACTAACTCATGACACAGCTGCTAACAGTGACTTGTTTGAAAAAGCAAATGCTCAAACTCCTACTAGCCAGATCTAATGTTTTTACATAGCTCTCCCAATACCCAACAATATACAGTTTTAAAAACATGCTAGAGCCTTAACTCTAACCCTAAAAACTCCCACCCAGTATCCAACCAGTATCCTTGCTCCTTTATTCTAAAACTCTACTTCCCCACACTATCCGCAAAGTCCTTGATTGATCCCTAAAGCTGAAACTTCCCACTCCCAACACCCCAAATCCTCCTCCCGCTCCCTAAATTTTAAACCCGCTCCCTCGCTGTGACTGCTTGCCCTAATTCATATAAGAGTTCAGGTGTAAGCAGCAGCCTACAAGAGCTAGAGGACACTGGTTTTGAGACAGTGGCTTTTGATCACTTAGGAATTGAGCGCTTGTAGTAGACCCAAGGATCTTTCATTATTATATTTTAAAAGTCAGTGGATAATTGTTTAATGATGTATATAATGTAAGTTGCATAAAATTGGTGCCCACCATTAACAGAGACTGACTATTTAGATTTAGCTACCATAAGCTAAAAGTGTGGTTTCTTGTTTTAAGAGCGTTTAGACACCAATCTTAGTGTGCATAGTTGGAAACACTGGTAAATGCATGTTTCCGTTAAAGAAGGAAGAAACAATGACTTTGCACACCGGGTTAATTTATGGTTCTATATCATATGAGCGAATCGCACAAATTGCAAACGCTCATAATATCGAATGTACTGGACCTCAAACTTCCTATTGTGTGCCCCCAACACCCTCCGCTAAATATATATATTCCAACTCTGAGATCGCACTTCAGTGAGGAAAGGGCAAATATCCCGTTCTTCACTGTACCGCAATCTCAGAAAAAGCACTTCCGGTAAGTCCGATATTATGAGCATTCGCAATTTGTGTGATTCACTCATATGATATAGACGTGAATTTATTGGCATCAAAGCCTCAAACACGTAATAACTGGGTTATGATCAGAGACCCAGTCATAATCTTTATAATACACACTACCCTGCCAGTGTTTTGAACTCCTGCTTTCAAAATCCTCTTCAGACTGTATAAGTTTACATTTCTTCTCCACATTTCACCAGATAGAAAGTGAAAAAAGTGGAATAAAATGTTATTTTTTTCTCTTTCCTGCAAGAAAACTTTCAGCAGCTAGTAAATGGATGTGAAGACCATGTTCATCTAGTGTGAAGGGGTAACAAATATTGAATCTGGAAGAAAGTTTTTAAGTAAATTTTATTCCAAAATCTGAAGAGTCCTGTCTTAGCCATCTGTCTTAAGTAATGATTACATGTTGCCAGGATAGGAAAACCAGCCTTCTGTACAATGAAAGGGATGAAGAATGAAATCTGGATGGACTAAAAAGGTGAAATAGCGTCATTCTTGCCCGAAGTGTCCTGCATTGAAATTGTCTGTTATGTAATTCTCTCATATAATCATATATGGTAAAGTCATAGCTAGAATCTATTATGACAAAAATAACAAATAATGGAAGACCTCTTAAAAAGTCTGTAGTATAACCTTAAAAGAGCAAGGTCTCCAAAGAGTTTGTCTGGTATAATTTGTAACTGTGAGAGGTGCAAAATATGTAGCCTATGGCCTACCAGATATGGCTAACATTTGAAGAAACCATGTATTTAACAAAAACTGCTGTAGAATTTCTTACAGCTATATGCACATTTAGAAAAAATAATTTTCTTAGAAATTAAAATAGGAAACAAGACAGCAGACAACAGCAATCCCTTTATGATCTTTCCTGTGAAATGCAGGTATCATTTTAGGTTGTCAGCCTGCAAAACATAATAATGGTAATGTCATTAAGTATTCAGTCCAAGTTTAACTAATGGGAATAGGTAAAGAAGAGTATGCCATGCAAGAATCAATATCAAGATACTAAGGGCAGTTGTTTTTGCTGTAAAAAAAAGTTTAACATATAAATGAATATAAAATGTGCACAATTAAGCAGCTGACACGCAGGTCTTATTTCTAAACAAAAATAGTTTTACTTTATAGAACATAAAGAAAAAGGCAGACTATGCCAAAAATAAGCATTATCTGTCATCTTAGCAGAAAAAGGAGCCACTTTTGAGACTTTAAGTATTTTTCCTCTGTTTATTTGCTAAGTTTTTCTGCATAGCCGCCTATTTTGAGCATTTTCTGGCTTGTTAAATTTGATTTCTGCATTAGTAACTGTATTTAGAGCACAACCTAGAGCCGTTTACTCAATTTCCTGTTTGCACTTATTTTTAAAATCGTTTTTTTTCTCAAAACTTGCATTTTATCTGTCTTTGGCCTAGCACTCTTGTGTGGGGTAATTTACTGCACTGTTATAACTTGCTGATACTTGTTAACCTCTGCTATCTCTGAAAAAACAAAAAAACAACAAAAAAATCTTGCTTTTTTCCCACTTTTCTGAGATTTAAAAAAGTTCAGTTACAGGCTTGCTATTCTTGAACTGTTTGTAAGTTTCTGTGAGGCCATTTTTTGCTTGGGCTAAAGGAAAGTCTCTCTGTTGATCAGTGGCAGTGAAAAACATTGAGCAGCCTGCCTGCCCCTGTGGGAGTGCTTACTGACTTGAAACTGTAGTTTTATTGGCCATTCTGGGTCAATTCCAAAACTCCTTCATCTTCCTCTCTTAGAACCTGGTTGACTCGTGGTTTTGGCGTCTTTTCAGGCATGTTGGCTGTTGGTGAAGCACCCACCAAGAGGAGAAAACGCTGAGAGAAGAAAGGAGCCACTTCTGAGACTTTAAGTATTTTTCCTCTGTTTATTTGCTAAGTTTTTCTGCATAGCCGCCTATTTTGAGCATTTTCTGGCTTGTTAAATTTGATTTCTGCATTAGTAACTGTATTTAGAGCACAACCTAGAGCTGTTTACTCAATTTCCTGTTTGCACTTATTTTTAAAATCGTTTTTTTTCTCAAAACTTGCATTTTATCTGTCTTTGGCCTAGCACTCTTGTGTGGGGTAATTTACTGCACTGTTATAACTTGCTGATACTTGTTAACCTCTGCTGTCTCTGAAAAAACAAAAAAACAACAAAAAAAATCTTGCTTTTTTCCCACTTTTCTGAGATTTAAAAAAGTTCAGTTGCAGGCTTGCTATTCTTGAACTGTTTGTAAGTTTCTGTGAGGCCATTTTTTGCTTGGGCTAAATGAAAGTCTCTCTGTTGATCAGTGGCAGTGAAAAACATTGAGCAGCCTGCCTGCCCCTGTGGGAGTGCTTACTGACTTGAAACTGTAGTTTTATTGGCCATTCTGTGTCAATTCCAAAACTCCTTCATCTTCCTCTCTTAGAACCTGGTTGACTCGTGGTTTTGGTGTCTTTTCAGGCATGTTGGCTGTTGGTGAAGCACCCATCAAGAGGAGAAAACGCTGAGAGAAGAAAGGAGCCACTTCTGAGACTTTAATTATTTTTCCTCTGTTTATTTGCCAAGTTTTTCTGCATAGCCGCCTATTTTGAGCCTTTTCTGACTTGTTAAATTTGATTTCTGCATTAGTAACTGTATTTAGAGCACAACCTAGAGCTGTTTACTGAATTTCCTGTTTGCACTTATTTTTAAAATCGTTTTTTTCTCAAAACTTGCATTTTATCTGCCTTTGGCCTAGCACTCTTGTGTGGGGTCATTTACTGCACTGTTATAACTTGCTGATACTTATTAACCTCTGCTATCTCTGAAAAAACAAAACAAAAAAAAAAAAATCTTACTTTTTTCCCACTTTTCTGAGATTTAAAAAAGTTCAGTTACAGGCTTGCTGTTCTTGAACTGTTTGTAAGTTTTTGTGAGGCCATTTTTTGCTTGGGCTAAAGGAAAGTCTCTCTGTTGATCAGTGGCAGTGAAAAACATTGAGCAGCCTGCCTGCCCCTGTGGGAGTGGTTACTGACTTGAAACTGTAGTTTTATTGGCCATTTTGGGTCAATTCCAAAACTCCTTCATCTTCCTCTCTTATAACCCTCTTTTGTGCAGTTTTGCGCGTTTTTGAGCATAGCGCAACAACGGGCAGCGCCGCCTAATTGGGTTTAAACTATTCCTGGCTCCACAAAGTCTGCTCTTCATTTTTTCCCTTAGAACTGCTCTATCTCTCAATTTAAACACCATATTCTCATTCTAAGGCCCTTCACTGGTCCAATTAATTAATCCTACAAGTTAGCACTATTAAACCATAAGCACTACTTACACTTATACTCTCTACGATTATCCTGTCCTCTATTGGTCCATCTTAAATTCAGTTTCCCTATTACTCTAGCATGTCCAAAGGTCAGTCAATGGTTTCCTCTCCAGTCCAGCTGGTGAATCTGGGAATTTTGAGGCAATGTTACAACTGTCTCATGTACACGGACAACCCTCTCCTGCTCCAAACAGGTTCAAATATATGTGAGAGATGTAACTATTTAGCCAAACTGGAGGCTGAGCTCTCTCGTCTCAAAACTGGTGTAACCAGTCAGGAGGAGAAGGTAACCTCACACAACACAATTCCAGTATCACATAGCCCCACCACATCAGTGAACCAAACACATAAATACACAAAAACATACTCGGAGGCTCTAAATAAAAATCTACCTAAGCAACAGAGACCTCCAAAGCAGACATCCAAGCAAACGCTACCTCAAAACAAAACACACACAACACATAACCCACAAAGTCAGTGTGCCAAGCAGCCACAGCCCTTAAGGCTGAATAACACATCTGATACTCTTGTTATAGGTGACTCTATTGTCAGACACACTGATGTCCTGCTCACCAGGCTGAATAAAGAGAAGGTCACAGTGAGCTGCCTGTCGGGCACTAGGATCTGCCACATAATGCAAGCACTCAGGTCACTCCAAAGCAAATACAAATATGACTCAGTCATTGTACATGCTGGTGTGAATGACCTGAGACGTACCTCCCTGGACTACATGAAAAGAGACATAGAGGAGCTCTCTGATCATGTAGCCCAGGCTGGTATGACCCTGACCTTGAGCAGCATCTTACCCTCACATAGAATGATGCCACAGTACAAAGACAAAATGATCGATTTTAACAATTGGCTAAAATTTTGGTGTCATTCAAAGGGGATCCAGTGTCTGTCAGCCTGGGATGACATGCTCGACAAGCCACGTTGCTTCGCTAGGGATGGCTTGCACCTGTCACCACTGGGCTTTTGGATATTGGCAAGGCTCTTGCCACCCCATAGTGCCTTTTAGGCAAGGCTCAAAAGTCAAACCCACCCCCATAGACAGCACAAGGAACAAGAAACTAAGGGTAATGCTGCTAAATGCCAGAAGTCTTAACCTCAAGATGCATGCACTCAAAGCTCTCCTCAGTATGGAGAACATCGATATCTGTGCAGTGACAGAAACCTGGTTCAAGGCTCCAGAGAGCACCCCAGCAGTACCAGGTTATACCTCATATCATGCTTTTCAGCCCCAAAACCCAGACCGAACCACAAAAGGAGGGGGAGTTTCCATATTTATCAAGGATATCTACACCTCCAGGTTAGTGGCATTGCACGAAGTATTGGAGACCATCCATGTGCAACTGACAGTGGGCTAGACTGCTTTTCAGTATATAGCATCCTACAGACCACCCTCTCAAAGTCAGGAATCCCACTCGGCTTTCCTGAAAACATTGGAGAACATGAAGATCTCTCTGAACACCATTATATTGGGTGACTTCAACTACCCAAACATTGACTGGAAGCACTACTCAAGCCCCAGCACCTTAGCCCAAGGATTCCTGGAAATTATAAACTCAAATGCTATGGAACAACTAGTCACCACTCCCACAAGAGGGGACAACATACTAGACCTGATCATTACCAACATGGGGACTCTATGCTCCACACCAGAAGTATATCCCTCATTGGTAAGATCAGACCATAAATTAATTTCACTGGATGTCCACATCCCGACCCCACCCCCAGCCCAGAAAACCACAGTGAAAAACTTCTCAAAAGCGAACTTCTCACTTCTCAAAACTGAAGTGGAATCCTTCAAGGCCCCAGGGCCAGTGGAAACTACAACCCAAACTGCAGAATCCTATATAAATGCATTCTACGGACATCTCCAGGAATGCATAGATCATGCTATCCCAAACAAAACCAAGACCCAATCATCCAAAGGCAGGCGTCCAGTCTGGTGGACCCCTGCCATAAATAAACTGTACAACAGAAGGAGGAAGCTATTACATGATAGAGCAAAATCCCTAATAGGGAAGGCATCTCTGATCAGTACTAGCAAAAAATTACGATCCCTCATAAAATCCTCCAAGGCCAGCCTCGAGAGAAAAATTGCACAGGACACCAAAGACAATCATAAGGCTTTTTTCAGTTATGTTAGAAACCTGGGATGCAACTTCCAGACTTGTTCTGAGTTGATTCTAAATGACAAAAATACACTGAACCCACAGACATCGCCAATATCCTGGCAGACAGGTTCAGTGCAAACTTCTCCAACCCCTCCCCCCCCAAAGCGGAAGTATCTATCCCGGCAGGGGGCTGCCTCCCCAACATCTCAGATGCTCGCGTGAAGGCTGCCCTCTCCAAAGCAAAAACACTGCTTCCATGGGACCAGATGGCGTCCCAGGTTGCGTCCTACATGAACTACAAGAGGAACTAATCCCTCAAATAAAACAGCTATACAATCTCAGCCTCACTACAGGATATGTGCCCACAGAATGGCGTACAGCAACAGTGGTCCCACTCCACAAAGGTGGAGCCTCACGGACCCTGGAAACTATCGCCCCATAAGCCTGACTAGCTTAGTCTGCAAGGCTATGGAGAGGATCATCATGGAGCTCATAAACAAAGACATTGGGGACCTACAGACACTAGATCCTACCCAGTTCGGCTTTGTCAAGGGCAGATCCTGCCTTTTGAACCTGGTTGACTTCTTTGAAACAGTCACCAAAGCCATAGATGAAGGGAAGGTAGTCCACACAGCCTATCTGGACCTTGCAAAGGCATTTGACACAATACCCCACTCGGGCATCATAGATAAGCTATCCAGCTTAAATATAAACCCCTATGTCACAAGATGGGTCGCAAACTGGCTCAAAGACAGAACCCACAGAGTGAGAGTTGCTGGAGCCATGTCAGACTTGAAACTGGTCACGAGTGGCATCCCACAGGGTTCTGTCCTGGGACCACTCTTGTTCGGTATATACTTTTCCGAAGTACAGGCAAACATGGGAGGACTATGGCTCACCAAGTTCGCAGACAACTGCAAACTGGGCACCATAATCAACTCTCCAGCTGACACAAACATCCTTCAAAAGGTCTCACAGAGACAGATAACTGGTGCCAGTGCCATGGTTTAAAGCTAAATGCCAAAAAATGTATAGTCATACCCTTTGGCAAAAGCAATGTACCCATAAATTACCACATAGGCGGAAACCCATTAAGTAGAGAGAAAGTTATTAGGGACCTGGGAACCCGAGTTGATAGCAATCTCTCCTTTGAAAACCACATTGCCAAAGTGGTTAGAAAGACCTTCTACATAGCCCATCTCATCACAAAGGGTTTCACATCTAAATCAAGAGAGGTAATCGTGCCCCTTTATTCATCCCTCATCAGGCCCATCATAGAATACAATGCCCCTTTTGGGATGTACCTTACCCGATACCTGCAGCAATTAGAAAGACCCCAAAAGTATCTCACCAAGAGGATCAAGGGTCTCAAACAGATGCCATATACTGCTCGGTTAAAAAAACTCCAGCTCTACTCAATTGCATACCGCCTACTTTGAGGCGATCTATGCCTGACATACAAAGCTATGTCAAATCCAGAATTAATGGATATGCTCCACCTCAATAAATCTAAATCCCTTAGAGCCACACGCTCGAGGGACTTGAACCTCAGCACAAAAATAAATAGAACTTGCTGGAGGGACAGGTTCATAGCCCAGAGGCTCCCTTCGCTCTGGAACAGAATTCCAGTTCATCTGAGGCAGAGCACCTCACTGAATCTCTTCAAGAAGAATCTCGATAAGTGGATGGGGGATCGTAGGTTTGTCCCAGGGATTACTCCCGTGTCACTATTAGACAGAGGCACAGTAAACTAAACCTTAAAAAGGGCACAGTATACTCAAATCAAGGGGTGGCGTAAGCCATACAGAATCGGGCTAGGCTTATAATTGCCCCAGGGCAGATAGCCTAGTATGAACCTATGAACCTAAAAATGTATGGTATTTATGGCACCTTTAACAACTCAAGGGCTG
This sequence comes from Protopterus annectens, assembly GCF_019279795.1. Classification (NCBI taxonomy): domain Eukaryota; kingdom Metazoa; phylum Chordata; order Ceratodontiformes; family Protopteridae; genus Protopterus; species Protopterus annectens. Next base: position 958,224,863 of record NC_056745.1, read on the forward strand.
AATAAAAGTGAAGTTATGGCACACTCTCTGATTCTACTTCTCTTCCTAGTAACATGGCACTAGAGCTTTGACTGGTATAAGGTCCTTGGTAAATGTCTTTTCTTCAGAGCCAATACTCTGGGCCTCTAATTCTCCCTTTTCAGTCTCCCCTGATATATAGATATCGATATGCATGGGTCCACAGAATTATGTTGACCCAAAGCAATGTTGACCGCTGACTGATCGACCACATTTGGTCAAGATATGCAGATAGTCGACAGGCATGATATATTGATAATCACCAGGTCAGGGAATATTCCCTTTACTGAGGGATTGTGTGAACTTGGAGTTAATTTATATAATTAGCAGGGTGTATGAGAGGCTCCTATGGACTCTTGGGATGTGCTTGTCTCCTGCAAAAATCAATTTTTTTTGGTCACATGCAGAGTGGATTTCTGACTGTTGGTGCTTCTGTTGTTGACCTTTTGTAGTCAACAATCTTTCTATTTAGCATTGTGGTGTGTTGATGTACTATGGTAATCCTATATATATGTGTGTGTGTGTGTGTGTGTGTGTGTGTGTGTGTGTGTGTGTGTGTGTGTGTGTGTGTGTGTGTGTGCATGTTTGCGTGTATACACACACACATACACACAGTATGCATCTATATGTATGTGTATATATGCCTACATTCACATGCAAGCATAAAAGAATGAAGTTTTACCACCAAGTCTCAAGTATTCTTAACATGCATCATAGATATTATCAATAATAAAAAGACAGAAACAATAAAAACTTTTTCAAGAAGTTTATTTATGCAGTATACCATAAACAACATATCAGAAGTACTGGCTTCAAATTCAGATATAGCCATATTGGAAGCAGCTGTACTTAACCTAATCATCAGATCATTAAAAGAATCACATCTATTCATGAAGAAGAAAAAGACAGACCACATCTGTAATAGACTTACTAATTGCTAATGCAGTTGTATAAAATTATGAGCAAAGAAAATGAAATGTTCTGACAGCTATAAATTAACAGACTGCTCTGTCATATGTCTTTTACAAGTTTAAGCTATCTTGAACAACATAAAAAGGGAAATCAATTACACTAGCAATGTTATAAAAATAATGTACAAGAATACAAAATGCACCATAAACCATCCTAAAGCAGAAACACAAATCATTAGAGACTTTTACTATTCCATCTGATTTATTATGACAAAACATAAAATAAAAAGCTAATAGCTTAATTGACAACAGATGGTGATTTATTTATAAATTATTTCATTTTAACTGCATTTTCTCCAAACTATAAATCTGGCAAATGTGTATTTAGAAAGAGTGAAATATAACAATACATCAGGCAATGCCTCAAGTTCATGTATCTCTGTAGAGACACAAGAATAGGCATCACTATCGCTAGATCTGTCTTAAACAGAGCTACATAAAAGGAGATACTAAATCCCCTGGCAATTCCTTTTCTGAGTAAAAACAAATTCAAAGAAGTAAAGCTCCAGTTAGTTTCCTAGGAAGAAAGTACAATAATAATAAAAAAGTGCCACGAAACCCTTACTGCAGTGCTGATGGGCAGGATAGCTGATGTTATAAAGTAAATGTTAAAAGGTTAAAATGTATCAACGGCAACTGTCAAGCCACAGCAAACTTCCTTAAAATTAACCTAAAAGTTATCTATGTAAAAATACCAGATCAAAGTATAATTAGTAATACTAATAATAACAATAATAATATAAAGTAAAAACTGCTATGCATTATCACACAGATCAAAGTCTGGCAACTTCCGATGCGCCTACGAACTTACAGTTGTAGGAGAAACTTCAGCAGAGCTGCTTTATTTCTGGAGCAGCAAAATACACCAATCTGAAAATGCTGCTGTTTGAATCTTTCTTTTTACTTTAGTTTTTAATCTTTTTTTAAAACACATGAGCACTCAGCACAAGCTGAATCTTTTTATTTCTTGTTTTTAATCGTTTCTTAACTTGATGTGTCCACTGAAAACACGTGCTTGTTTTTTTCTGGGGCTTTTGTAAAATGGTATACTAGATGAACTGTGACCTAAGAACTGGATAAATGTAACTGCCAGATAAATAATTTGCTCACAGTCATATTTTAATAAAATTGAGACTATGGAATCAAGTCTATGACTACAGGATGGACTGAGTTAGTAGCTCTCAGCACTACTCCATTGTGTTAAACTGTTTCAGAGTGGAAAAAAGAAGAATGTTCAGTGCAGATGTTGATCACTTTGGTATCTGGGTTTGTGTTGTTGACTAACAGAGCTATATTAATATACACAGAATACATAGTGGCAATTGTCCACTATTACAAGTAGTTGTCTTAGATCTTATATCATTGTATGAGATTAATTGAAGTAGTCCTTTAAAAGAGATATCCATTTTTCAGTATCTGAAATCTAACATTTCTAAACAATATAATTTCACATTTAAGATGTGCAACATAGCATGCTCCTTATTCAAAATGTGAAATCTCTAATTGACATTCTATGACTATGAAAATAGTATGAAAACAAAAAATAAAAACAAAACTTGAAATTCACTGTAATTTTCACCCCTGACATGGGAGATTGCACCTCCCACACTTTTCTTACTTGCAGGGTATCACCATAGTTGTTGCAGTCTTGCATTTTCAGTAGGAAACCAAGGTGGTCAAATTTCACTGTAAATGTCCAGGTTCTGACAAATGACTTTTTGTTCAGACCAACTGGACAATTTGATAATGGTGCTGAATTACTTAAAAAGCCACAGCAGGATGCATTTTCATGGATGAAAGATTTCAAAATAAAAGTACATGAAAAACTATATCAAAAATTTTAATCTCCACCAGAGCTGATAGAATAGTCCTAATGTTGAAAGTGTAACTACATATTGCAGGAAATTTCTAATGGTTCACTCCAGTCTATGGACAAATAGCCCTTTAATAATTGAGAGTGCATAATTTTAGACATAGTGAAGAAACTGCTTTTGGTTTAAAAAGTAGCTCACTCCTTATATCGTCCCTCTGGTAATTCCCAGAGGGAGCCTTTTGTATGACTTATTTGCCACAAAGAGGTATTTCTTTTAAATAATTTCCCAGATTATATATGAAATGCATATATTTCTTATGTATTGCAATAGACAGGATACAAGCATATAATCAGGCACTCAACATCAACACATTTGTTTTAAATGTTCTAGAGTATTAATGAAGGACTGTCTTTCCATCAGTATAGTTTATCTTCCTACAATCTTGTCTGAACAGTTGCTTTTTCTTCTTACCTTTTCCCATAATGAACACTTACCTTTCAAGGCCAGGCAAAACTATACTCCAATCATTGTGTACTATATTTCATAATTCATTATTTTAATGGTTTCATTATAATTCAGCTTGTGTTAGCTAAATAAATCCTGTTGGCAAAAGCTTATTTTGCAGGTATCACCTAGAAGCATTGTTCTTTTTATGTAAGAGTCAGCCACATGAGATACAGTTGGAAGCTATGTGGGCATACAGTGGACAGCTCATCAGCAACCTATTATCTCAGCCAAAGAGGCTAGACTACCTTCTACCGACCACAACAAATACAGTTTGCATTACCTGTTATCAGAGTATATCATGTTCCGCTTGCTATCTAGATGTGAATTGAAGTCTATTCTAATATCTCACTGTTCTCTGAGAAGAGGGGGGTAGCTAACAAAATAAGATAATATTTTGACACAAAAGAGTAAACACAAATATCACTGAAACTACATGAAATAGCCACACGAGTTCTCATAGCTGTTTTAGAGCACCATTTCAGAAACTCCATTAGTGTCCACAGAGGTACTGACATCAACATGTAAGAGCTGATACATTTTATAAGATCATAGGATCATAGGAGGTTACTAGGCTAATGAGGCATAAATGGCTAGGCTTAAAAGTATATGAAACTACATACTTTTTAGCCTATCCATTCATGCTCCAGATCTCCCAATATCAATGCCCATGGGCTAGAATAGCTTTGGTATATGTCTGTGTCTTAATGCATCTACAAATTTTCACTGTTCATAAAAGCCACAGGTGACAAGCCAGGGGGGGATTTGTGATTTCCCATCCATTGGTCCAAATTGCATTTGAATAGGCTTAGTGAGGAGATCTGTTTTACATTAATGGGGAGTCTTTTCCAGAGAAGGGGTAACTTCTGAAACACATACCTGTTCCTCCAGTATGTTTAGTTTATGTAATGTAACTGATGAGGTTTAGATCCTTAGATAGGTAATTATATTGATGTTTGTTTTGTAAATGTGTAGCAGATCCATTAAGGCTGGATTGGAGAATGCCTTGCTTTTTGGTTAGATATAGATTGCCCCTCAGTAGTCTGTAGAAGACTGAGTGCAGGGACAGGGCTTTGAGGCGGTCCACATAGGGCATATTATTTACACCCAGTATTCTTTTAGTAAGGAAGTTATGTGACTGCTCCAGCTGTTGCAAATGCCTAGTTAGGTGCATGCCAAAGGGTGCATTAATTATTGGTTTAATGATGGGTGAGTATAGTGGGACTATGAACTCCCTTGATCTAGATGCCATGCCCTTACTTATAAGTTGTGCCATGTAGAAGGATTGTCTCACTACCATGGACTCATGGTTATCTAAGTTCAAGTTATTGTCAACCTGATTTCCCAAGTCCCTTACCATTGGGTGTACTCTTAGGGGACTGTTATCAATGTTGTAATTTGCAGGGGTGGTCGTCTTTCCAAATGGCAAAGTTATGCATTTTTTTTGCATTGAGTTCTAGGCCATGGTTCTGGCACCAGTTATTTGCCTGTGACAGACCCTCCTGGAGGATATTTACATCTCTGGGGAATTCAATAGTTGCACCCAGCTTGCAGTTGTCAGCAAATCTGGTAAACAAAAGGCCCCTAGAGAAGTATATAACAAACAGGAGAGGTCCTACTGCTGAGCCCTGTGGGACACCACTAGTAACAAGCCTCTTGGTGGAGTTGAATTCCACCACCCTAACTTCATCTGTCCTGTCTGTAAGCCATTTGGCTATCCATTGAGTGACAAAGGGATTTATGCCTAAATGTGTGAATTTTTCTATAACGCCTGAGTGAGTTATTGAGCAAAGTGCCTTTGGAAAGTCAAGGTAGGCAGTATGTACTGTTTTGCCCTTATCCATTGCTCTAATGACCTTCTCAATGAAGTCCACCAAGTTGAGTAGGCATGACTTGCCCTTGATGAAACCAAACTGGGATGGATTCAGTGTTTGAAGATTTTCTATGTCTTTGTTTATCAGGCCCACAATAATTCTTTCCATGGCCTTGCATGTAAGTCTAGTCAAACTTATGGGTCTGTAGTTCCCTGGGTCCACTGATGGTCCACGTTTCTGTAGAGAGATGACAGTTGCATTCCTCCATTCCCTAGGGAAGAAGCCTGCCTGGAGCTGTGGTTAAGTAGAGTTTCTAGTGGGCCTGACAGGTCATGTTTCAAGCTACTAATGAGGTATCCTTGGATATTATCAGGACCCATTGATGCAATGTTTTTATCCTTGGAGAGTGCAGGCCTTTTCTTTAGGCTATTTAGTTGGTGGAGAAATGGTAGAGAGTATTGCCTGGTGGAAGTGGGGATGATAGGTGTTTCAAATCCGAGCTAAATTAATTGGCCAGCAAATTTGCTATATCTCTCAGTTCAGTATAGGAAGTTCCATTTACTATTATGTATACATATCTACCTATCACTATATATATATATATATATATATATTTTTTTTTTTTTTTTTTTTTCAAAGTTTTTCCCCACAGAAATAAATGCATTAGTATTCCATGTAATGTTAACTCACTGGGTCATCTAAGAAGCAGACATTCTAAATGTTATAGGGTATCTCCATGTAATGTTTGTAGAAGGTATCATCCCATCTGCAAGTAAATATTTGACGGTCACAAAGTGAAGAGTCATATGTACAGAGACTACCATATAAGGCTCTGAATTTGTGTAATGACTGGGGATATTAACAATGACCAATTATTTAATCCTTTATTCCAGTTGTAGTCATCCATCCATTTTCTACATGTATTTCCTTCAGTACAAGGCTGTACGTAGTGGAACTTCTCCTAGCTTATAACAGCTGAAATTCAGGAAATTAGTGCCCACTGAACACCATTCTAATGCATGACACACACATGCATACACACACACATGCATAAACACACTCACAAATACATTAAAAGGATAATTTAATAAAATTAATCAGTCCACCAGCATGCTTTTAAAGGATGAGTCTGAATTAACTGCAACTTATTTGTCCCAAAGCATCACCCGGTGGAACAAAGTCTTGAAGACAGATTTACTGCCATGGTATATGCAAAATTAAATGCGATTTGCAAGGGGGCTGTGCCCTCCTGTATCACCTAATATGGTAGAGCTTCTGCTATAAATCTTGTCTTTAAACATACTACTTCTAAGGCTGTACCATCTTGAAGAAAAATGACATACAATTTTACCTTTTTCTTCAAGATAGTGCAAACATGGAAGCATTATATTTATAGATCAGGGGTATGGGGAATGAACTCCTATATACATAGAGTAGCAAATTCCAATGATGGGAAAAGGGGACACGTTATTTTGGTCCATGAGATGTTGCATGGGGCAGACAATCTGTAGTAGCTTTAAATAGATTCCTTATGGAATGTGGAAAGAAGCTTCAAACAATTACAAAAATCCAAATGGACAGGGGAACAGCATACAGATTCCTCTGTAAAGGACATTAAAGCCCCAAATCACTTCAATACTTAAGCAGAGGTTTGACTAGTGTATTAAAGTTCCAGCTTAAATAACTCTTCATATGGCTTGCACAGTACTGAAACTCCATACCCTGTCTAACACTTTTGGAGGCTACAACCATATATAGTATCCATTTATGGACTAAGTCATATAAAATTCCAGAAAAAAACAAAGGAATGGTATGGCAGCAGGAAAAAGGTACGGAGGTACTGTAGAAAGTACAGTAAGACCAAAAATATAAAGCTAAACTCATGTTATTTTTTTTCTGCCATAATCCTACTCCAAATTTGCAATGGCAATAATTGTAAATCATCAGGGACAGCCTTTTGTCAATTTGCCCCTAGGCAAAAGGGTTCTGCAGCACCCTGCCTAAACCACCCGGTGCACCCATTCTGGCTTACTCTTCAGTTTTTCCTGTATTTGTCCAACACATTAAAAAAAAAATTTCCTACAAAAAAAAATAAATAAATAAATACTGGAAAAGCACCCCTGCTAGAGCAATGCCCTAGGCAGCCACCTAGTTGGCCTACGCTTAAGACCGGCTATGTAAATCATAAGTATGGTTACTCATGCTGCTTGATTTCACTAATAAACAAAACATTTCAGTGACCATGTTATCCCCTGAAACAAGAGAATGCTAAAAATGTAGATGCTTAGAAGCATAGCATGTGGAGAAAAATACCATCAATGTAATACAAAAGCTTAAAGTCCCATGTCAGAGCAATAAGCACTTCAAATACATGGTTCATTTAACTGTTCAAGGCCAGGGAAAGACATGCAATTAAATGGAAAAAAATCTTGAGAATATTGTTTGCTGCAGTAACCATTCGCTATATGTTTGGGAATGTAATAGACATGTTCCTGCTTCAACTGACAAGTGATTGTGATGGCCAACCTTGGTTGCTTACTTCATTTTTTATGAGGAAAAGAGTTGCTGGCCACTAAAGTCATATTCATTAAAAAGGCAGACCTACCAAAATAATTCATCAACTATATAGAACCTTAAATCAAACTTCTTCCTGACTAATACAAAACTAACACTCTTAAATCAACATACAAAACTTCAGGGATCATAAACAATGTAGAAGAAAAGCAGTATTAGTTCATAAAGTCCAAGTTCTTTATTCGATAAGCGCTTTCATGGGAATGACTCCCACTGCTTCAGACCATTCAATAAAATGCATTTCAAAGCAATCCATTTATATAAAGAAAGCATAATTTAGTGCCAATCAAATCAGAACCACACCTTTTCCCATTCTTAAAGTGATAAGCATACCCAGGTACATTTAAGCTAAAACTGTATTCATATATATATATATATATATATATATATATATATATATATATATATATAAATATAAGACATATATAATTTCTCATATTTTATAAAACAACATATATTATCACAAATTCACAAAATTCTTCACATATTGAAAAGAATATATAGATAAATAAATAATATCTATGAATGTTGGTGGGGATATATAAATATATATAAGTCATATAAATACTATTAAAATTCTATACTAACAATTAAATAGTGATATAATACATAACCTATTGTTTATGAATGCTTCTATTCTTCATATTTATTTATAAGTAATTTATAAGGAACATATAAGTGTGTATAAGCCATACAAGTACTACTAAAATTCAACAATAACAATTAAATAACATTATAATACATAACCTACTATTTATGAATGCTTCTGTTCTTCAGAATAGGCTTCAAGGAAACTCTATCATTAAGGCCACTACCCCTGTCAGCTAGCAATCGAATGATCCATCTCACTTCTGAAGTCTCTGTTCTATTGTTGATGTCCCCCCCTCTTTCATTCTCATTCACTATTTCTATAACCATAAACTTGAAAAAGTGAGTTTCTCCCTTTTCCAGTATATGTCTAGCTAGGGCATTGGTTTTGTCCCTATTCCTAATACCCAAAAGGTGCTCTATTATCCTGTATCGAAATTCTGTTTGTTTTTCCTACATAATAACCTAAACATAACCCACAAATTGCTATATATACAACATTCTTAGTATAACAATTAGCTGTAGCCCTAAGTGTGTATACCCTATCTGTGTCAGGATGTTTAAATTTGTTAGTGGTACCTATCCATTTACATTGATTACAATTTTTACATGATATAGTTCCTTGATATTCCCCCATGGATCCATTCGTTTTAGGCCCATAACATAGTAATCTCTTTAAGGATTTCTTGTTTCTAAATAGGAAGCTGGGTTCATCCCCTACAATTTCCCTAATTCGGGGTTCATGTGTCAATACTAGCCAATACTTCCTTACCTCATCTTTCATAACATTAACATTACTAGTATAACTAGTAAATATTCTCATTCTATTCCGAACAGACATTTGATACAAATTGTGTCTCTTCTCTATGTGAGAAGTATGGTTTCCCACTTGTATTTCTCAATGTTTGGATCTCATTAACTGTACCTCTGATGTCATTATACTTACAGCCTCTTTTTCTGAACCTTGTGCAAAGTTCATTCAACTCCTCTTGAAATGTGTCTTCCTCTGCTGTCAATCTAGACACTCATAAGGCTTGACCCTTTACTACATTTTAAATATGTATTGGGGATGCATGCTATCTCTATCTACAAAAGTGTTCCTATGACAACTTTGCCTATAAACCTTCATGGACCATTCCTCTCTTAGATCTATCTGTACCCTAACATCAAGGAAATCAATAACGTTATGTGAAAATTTCAACTCGAATTTTAGGAATGAAGTACTACTATTCAACTTATCATGGAAAGCCAGCAATTCTTGTTGCATCCCCTTCCAGAGCAGAAAAAGGTCATCCACAAAATGATTATAAAAGACGACCTGTTGCCATCTATCATTTGTCACATATTTCTGCTCCCAATTGGCCATAATTATATTGGCATAACTGTTTGCAATAGATGTACCCATGGCCACTCCCTCTTTTTGGTGGTACACTATGTAGTTGAATAACATCACATTATTTATCAAAACCTGTTCCATAAGTAAACATATTAACTCTATCCGGCTTCAAGTATATGTTCCATCCTCAGTTAAGTATTCCCTCAACATCTTTAGACCCACACTACTGGGTATATAGATCAAGAAACTTTGATCTTTTTGGAAAAAGAAGCCTCTGAGAAAGTGAAAAAATATAAACAACAAAAGCTAGAGATATTTGAGAAATATAAAAAAGAAATATGGACATGGGAAAGAAAGAGACATCTGATATGGTGCAATATTTATGCAAAGGAGAAAGCCAAGTTAGCTAATATATAGAAAGCAGTTTCAAAGATATTCGAAGAAAAATACAGGCAAAGGCATGCAGATATTGAAAATTTCACAATAAAAAGATTAAAAGCACAAATATTTAATGTAGAAAAGATGACTAGTAAAGTAGAAGTTAAAGAAATAGAAGTTATGGAGTGTCTGCAAAGTGAAGGATTTAATATAGAAGGTCTAAAACAGACTAAATTACAGCATGATGGAGTGAGTCCCGAGTATAAGGAAAAGCAAGAAGATCAGGAGACGTGTGAAGAAGAAATATAGACAGGGGAAAGGAAAAGAGATTTAATATGGTGTAATATTTATGCAAAGGAGAAAGCAAAACTAACCAATACAAAAAGAGCAGCACCAAAGATATTTGAAAAAAATATATAAGCAAAGGAATTTGGATATGGAAAACTTTACAATACAAAAAATAAGAAGACTAAGAGGAAAAGTAGAAAAAGAGATTAGTAATGTAGAAGTCAAAGAAATAGAAATTGAGGTAATGGAACAGCTGGAAAGAGAAGGATTCAGTGTAGAAAATCAAATGCAGAAAGCACCACAACGGGACAGAGCAATGGCTATCCAACTTAAGAGGAAACCAGGGGAACAGGAAGCAACAGGTCAGGTGCCATATCAAGATATTTTAGAGCCTTCCACAGGAAACCAGTATAAAAGTTCACTTGAAGCTAGAAAGGGAGGAAAGGAACAGGAAACTGTGGAAACTCTGATGCAGTCAATGTTGAGGAGTGATAGGCCAGTGAGTTTCCCTATGACAAAACAACAGATGACACAGGATGAAACTGAAGAGAATGTGCCACAAGAAGATGCTATAGAACTTTCTATAGAATCGCTGCAGGAAATGGAAAACAAGGGATGCGCCCTCAGTATGGAAGAAAAGGATTTAAGAGAAGAGTTGCTTGATTTAATAGACAAAGACAGATATATCAAGATCAATGAGAGAAATAGACTACAGAAGGTTAATAAAACCCCAAAAGTCAGATGCTTGATAAAACAAATGAACACAGTAATTAGGTCTGTCCATAGAGACCCATGCGATATAACAGACGTAAACAGAATATGTCACTGTGCTGCTAAATTATTAACTGATAAAATTCTACCACAGGAACATAGGGTAGTGAGGGAAAAGGGGGGAGGTGAAAGCAAATACCATCATGGAAATATCGAATAGAGAAAACTATAAAGCAGCTGACAAGAAATGTCATTGTTAGAAGATTATAGAAGAGCGAACAGATCAACAAAAATATTAAGAATGATCGATGTGATAAAAGCAATGTGCAGTATTAGAACAGACCAGGATCTATTATGCACTATTGGAGATAACAAACTAAAAATTACAAAACAGGTGGAAAGACTCTGAAGATATGAAGATAAATATAAGGGAAAAGCACAAAATAAGCAATTTATTGATGACCCAAAAAAGGTTTTATAGAGAATTGGGAAATAAGGTAAAAGGAATTGATAGACTGCCGAAGAAAGAGGAAGTTGATACATTTTAGAGAAGTATCTATGAAGATCCTGTGGAACATAACAAACATGCTAAATGGATAGAAGAAGTAAAAGAACGAATAAGAAATTTAAAGGTACAGGATATGAAATGGAATTAAATAACAGCCAAAGAGATTCAAACAAAGTTGAGAAAAGCATCTAATTGGAAAACCCTAGGCCCAGATGCAGAACCTAACTTTTGACTTAAAGTATTTACTTCTTTACATGAGGATCTAGCCATGAGTAAGAACTATTTATATGCACACCTCAAACAGACATTGAATTGGTTAACAACAGGAAAAACAATGCTTTTACTTAAGAGTGAACCTGCAAGCTACCCTAAAAATTATAGACCAATAACTTGACTTCTGACAACTTATAAACTATACACGGGGATTGACGCTGACAGAGTTTATAGTCATTTAGAAGAAAACTCAATTATGGCAGTAGAAAAAAAGGGCAACAAAAGAAAGTCATATGGAACAAAGGATCATTTGTTGTTAAATAAAGTTATAGTGGAGAACTGTAAGAAAGGGAAGAATCTAAGTATGGCATGTATTGACTATAAAAAAGCATTTGATAGTATCCCACATTCATGGAGAAAAGTGTGCTTAAAATGTATAAGGTACATCCTACACTGATTGACTACATTACAGTAACTATGAAACAGTGGCAGACCACTTTGCAATTAAGCCATGATAAAGGACAGATTATTATCCCAGGGATAAAAATCCAAAGGTGGATATTCCAGGGTGACTCCCTGTCACCGTTGCTATTTTGCCTTGCCATTAATCAATTACACTGTTTACTTAACAGCTTAGGTCATGGCTATAATTTGGCTTCTAGAAAACAACAAAGTATAATAACCTCTCATCTTCTCTTTGTCGATGATTTAAAATTGTATAGCTCATCAGATGAGGAATTGAAAGCACAGCTACAGGTTGTCAAAACTTTTTCAGATGATATTGGAATGTCATTTGGTCTTGATAAATGTGCAAATGCAACCTTTAAAGAAGGAAAATTGAAGCACCAAGAAAACATCAGTTTGGGACAAGAATGTGATATGAAAAAACTTGAGCAAGAGGAGGTGTATAAGTACTTGGGAACTGATAAAGTATCAGCAATAAAACATTAACAAATGTGAATAAAGCTTAGTAAGGAGTACTTTAGAAGACTTAAATTAATCCTAAAACAGCCTTGACACCTAGTAACAAGATCCAAGCTATAAATCAATTTGCTCTTCCTGTCCTAACTTATAGTGTTGGAGTGATTGACTGGCCCCAAAAATTGTTGGATAGAATGGATATTAAAACAAGAAGGATGTTTCATGCTTACCAAATGATTTGTAAAATCAATGTATACCAAGACTGTATATTCCCCATTCTGAAGGACGGATGGGCCTCCTTGAAATTGATTACATGTATAGATCTGCAATTGTGGGACTCCACACATATCTACTGACCTCACAAGATCCAAATGTGGCGAAAGTTTTGAAATATGAGGAGAATAAATCTAAGATGACATCTCTGCTTAATTTAGCAGAAGCATATCGATGTCAAGCAGGAATGGAAATCAAACCAGAAGTGGATAAAAATCAGGCAGCAACTGAATGTGCTAAAAAACAAAAGACAGAATATAAGGTGAAGGACCAGATGAGAAGGCAAGAAATGTGGAAAAAACATAAATATAGTCGCAAGTATAGAAAACTTCTGGAAGGCCCTCGTGTTGATCAAGAACAAACGCAGGAATGGTTAAGGAGAGGTGAATTTACATCAAGAAATGAAAGGTTAATATTGGCAGCCCAAGATAGTGAGCTACATACATGCTGGTTTACTAGGTCCATTGAACATGTGGGAGAAACAGACATATGTAGGTTTTGTGGAACCGAATTGGAAACGGTCACACACCTTATTGCTGGTTGTGACTCTCTAATGGCAGAGGGACTGTATACTGAAAGGTATAATAATGTGGTGAGATTGTTACACTGGAGATTGTGCAAATATTATGGTATCAAAGTGGCTGAAAAATACTGGAAACATGATCCACAGAGAATCATAGAAAATGATGAAGTTTACATCACATGGGATCACCCAATACCAACAGTCCAAAAGATAGATGCTAGAAAACCAGATATAGTGGTCCAAGAAAAGAAGACAGAAGTAGCATTGATTATTGAAATTGCCACACCTGGTGACTACAGTGTCTTGCGTACAGAGAGACACAAACTCATAAAATACCTCGGTTTGCAGGCAGAAACAAGAGCCATGTGGAAGAAAGATAACCAGACAGTTCCAATAGTAGTAGGAGCAACTGGTCTTATAAAAAAGAATTTACAATTGTATTTAGATATGTTATCAATTAATGTAACACCATACAAATTGCAGAAGGAGTCATTATTGGGCACATTGCAGGTGCTGCGAAGAGCACTTTTGGCTAACATCAAAGAGTGAAATAATACTAATTTCATGAACTTTAATCGTAGTTTGACTTAGGAATGGGATCCATTCCTGTCATGGTATTAGAAACTCAAAAGACTTGGAGAAATTAAAAAAAAAATTGGGTATAGACGTAAATAGGAAGTTCACATCCATTGTTACCATCATAACAGAACCATCATTGTGACTTAGTTTTAATATGTTCAAATAAATCTATCAACAATTGTTTAGTATCACTTAGAATTATGGTATTCTTATTGATCAAAGGTCTCAACTGTGTTTCAATATACATAGATATAGGCTCAGTCAACCAACCCCTCTCTGAGACTATAGGTTTCAGGGGTGGGTTGGCTGGGTCCTTGTGAATTTTTGGAATCCCTTGAATTAAGGGTATTATTGGATGGGGTACCAGAAAATAATAATACTGTTTAATAGTTATCCATTCATCCATTAGACATTCATAAAGTAGTTTACTCAATTTATCTTTTATATTATTGACAGTATCACTATTTATAATGCTATAAACACTTCTATCAAGCAGTGATGTTTCCATTTGATTTTCATAGAATGCTCTATCCATTGCAACTATGGGGCCCCCTTTATCAGCCACTTTAATTATTATGGATTCATCCCTTTGTAGGGCTTGTAGGGCTTCATATTCCCCTTTATGCAAATTATTCCTTCTAAACCCCTGTTTATCACTATATAATTTGTCATATAACTTTTGAAAATGTTTACCATCGGATTGCTAGGTGGAATAAATGTATTAGTTTTTTTTTTAAAACACATTTATCAAAATTACAGCTATTACCATAGAGCAGCTTGAGTTGCACATTCCTAGAAAACATTTTAATATCTATAATGCTATCAGTTGCCTCAGTTCTTTGAGGAGGAATAAATGAGAGTCCTTTACCCAGTAAGTTCACTTCATCAACTGTTACGTTCTTACAGGAAATGTTCCAAACCAGGTAATCATTAGTTAATGCTGAAACCAATGTCTCTTGGCTGTGCGTTCCTCTAGAGATTCCTGCACTCCCTTCCTTTTGAAGCGCCCTCTGCTCTGGGACCTGCCTCTCATGTCTCTCCTTGGCACCGTTGTTAACCTTCTAGGAAGAACTGAAAAAAATGGTTCTTGGGTTGTTTTATTGCCATTAGACACATCCACAGTTGGTTTTGATACATCCGAATCACTGTTCATGTTCATCTCATTTGTTCTCCCTGCATTCTGGCAACTACTCTCACCTCTCAGCTCTTCATCTCTCATTAACGGTGGTGGTGCCGTGGCCTTTAGCCTTGCTCCCAATAACTCATGGTGTGATGTTTCCCTTTCTGCCGTTCGTTGAGTCATTCTTATTTCATCACTCGTTCCTTCATAAGGTGGTATCTGCAGTATTTCGCATATTCTCATATGTTCTTGGCCAAACGAAGACATGACCTACCTTAAAATCTTTCCTGTCTCATTCAAGCTTACCCAACTTCTGCTTTCTTTATATAAATGGATTGCTTTGAAATGCATTTTATTGAATGGTTTGAAGAAGTGGGAGTCATCCCCATGAAAGCGCTTACCGAATAAAGAACTTGGATTTTATGAACTAATACTGCTTTTCTTCTACATTGTTTATGATCCCTGAAGTTTTGTGTGATGTTGTAGGCTGCTATTTCCTTTGGGATCATTTTACTCGAGCAACAATCTTATTTTTTGTGTGTGGACTATTGACTTTTTGGTTGAGGCTCGAGACAATGGAGGGAGAAACTACTGCTGGAGCAGTGAATACCAATGGCGTAGAAGGTATGGTGATACATACTGCAAAAAAGACTGAGATAGCACAAAAAGATTTTATTGAGTTTGCTCAGAGAAAAGCCAACCCTTTATTGAATAATGTAGCAACTGAATCAGATACTGACTATGCATATAATGATATAGACTTTCCTGTTTTATGAGAGAAGTGCACAAACTAGAAGATAATTTGTATAAAATTAAGAGCGTACAAACTGAAAGGTATCATATAGAGACTTGCCTAAGATATAAAGTCATCCCTCAGGGACTCAGAATTGTAAAAATGCCTAACCAGGGAGAGAGACAACCTGAATTACTTCGTAAGTGGCAACAGCTGAACATAGAGCTCAGCTTTAATTATATACGTCTCCTGCTTGAATATGCTGATAAATAAGAGCAGTCAGTTTTGGACAATATAAATTGGCAACAAAGCAACTTGTATAGTGAATATCCGAGCGATCTAGTGCACAGTAAATTATCATCAGTTACAGACTCTGTCTCACTGTTTGAAAAGAATCTTTTGAGACAGGAGTTGGGTAAGCTTCAACGAGACAGAAAAGTTTTTAAGGACGGCCATGTCTTTGTTTGGCCGAGAACATATGAGAATATGCAAAATACTGCAGATACCACCTTAAGAAATGAAGGAAAGAGTGATGTAATAAAAACGACTCAATGAACGACGGAAAGGGAAACATCACACCATGAGTTATTGGGCACAAGGCTAAAAGCCACTGGATCAACACTGTTAATGAGAGACGAAAAGCTGAGAAGTGAGAGTAGTCACCAGAATGCAGGGAGAACAAATGAAATGAACATGACCAGTGATTCAGATGTATCGAAACCAACTGTGGATGTATCTAATGGCAATAAAACAACACAAGAACCATTTTTTTCGGTTCTTCCTATAAGATAAACAATCGAGCCAAGGAGAGACATGAGAGGCAGGTCCCAGAGCAGACGGCACTTTAAAAAGAAGGGAGTGCGGGAATCTCCAGAGGGACGCACGGCCAAGAGACATTGGTTTCAGCATTAACTAATGATTCCCTGGTTTGGAACATTTCCTGTATGAACTTAACAGTTGATGAAGTTAACCTACTGGGTAAAGGATTCTCATTTATTCCTTCTCAAAGAACTGAGGTAACTGATAGCATTAATGATATGAAAATGTTAACTGGGAATGTGCAACTCAAGCTGCTCTATGGTAATAGCTGTAATTTTGATAAATGTGTTTTAAAAAAAACTAGTACATTTATTCCACCTAGCCATCCGATGGTAGACGTTTTCATGCGTTTATGTGAAAAAGAGTTATATGACAAATTATATAGTGATAAACAGGGGTTTAGAAGGAATAATTCGCATAGAGGGGAATATGAAGCCCTACAAGCCCTACAAAGGGATGAATCCATAATAATTAAAGAGACTGATAAAGGGGGCCCCATAGATGTAATGGATAGAGCATTCTATGAAAATCAAATGGAAACATTACTGCTTGACAGAAGTGTTTATAGCATTATAGACAGTGATACTGTCAACAATATAAAAGATAAATTGAGTAAACTACTTCATGAATGTCTAATGGATGCATGGATAACTTTTGAATGGTATAATTATATTCTGGTACCCCATCCAGTAATACCCTTAATTCAAGGGATTCCAAAAATTCACAAGGACCCAACCAACCCACCCCTAAGACCTATAGTCTCAGGGAGGGGGGTTTTGACTGAGCCTATATCTATGTTTATTGAAACACAGTTGAGAACTTTGATCAATAAGAATAGATACTAAACAATTTTTGATAGATTTATTTGAACATATTAAAACTAATAGTCACAATGATGGTTCTGTTATGATGGTAACAATGGATATGAACTCCCTATTTACGTCTATACCCAATAGTGTGGTTCTCGAGATGTTGAGGGAATACTTAACTAAGGATGGAGCATATACTGGAAGCCGGATAGTGTTAATATGCTAACTTATGGAACAGGTTTTGATAAATAATGTGATGTTATTCAACCACATAGTGTACCACCAAAAAGAGGGAGTGGCCATGGGTACATCTAGTGCAAACAGTTATGTCAATATAATTATGGCCAATTGGGAGAAGAAATATGTGACAAATGATAGATGGCAACAGGTCATCTTTTATAAACGTTTTGTGGATGACCGTTTTCTGCTCTGGAAGGGGATGCAACAGGAATTGCTGGCCTTCCTTGATGAGGTGAAGAGCAGTACTTCCTTCCTAAAATTCGAGTTGAAATTTTCACATAACATTATTGATTTCCTTGATGTTAGGGTACAGAGAGATCTAAGAGAGGAATGGTCCATGAAGGTTTATAGGCAAAGTTGTCATAGGAACACATTTGTACATAGAGATAGCACGCATCCCCAGTACATATTTAAAAATGTAGTAAAGGGACAAGCCTTAAGAGTGGCTAGATTGTCAGCAGAGGAAGACACATTTCAAGAGGAGGTGAATGAACTTTGCACAAGGTTCAGAAAAAGAGGCTATAAGGATAATGACATCAGAGGTACAGTTAATGAGATCCAAACACTGAGAAATACAAGTGGGAAACCATACTTCTCACATAGAGAAGAGACACACTTTGTATCAAATGACCCTGTTCAGAACAGAATGAGAATATCCACTAGTTATACTAGTAATGTTAATGTTATGAAAGATGTGGTAAGGAAGTATTGGCCAGTATTAACACATGAACCCCGAATTAGGGAAATTGTAGGGGATGAACCCAGCTTCCTATTTAGAAACAAGAAATCCTTAAAGAAATTACTATGTTATGGGCCTAAAATTAATGTATCCATTGGGGAACATCAAGGAACTATATCATGTAAAAATTATAATCAATGTGAATGGATAGATACCATTAACAAATTTAAACATCCTGACACAGATAGGGTATACACACTTAGGGTTATAGTTAACTGTTATGCTAAGAATGTTGTATACTTAGCAATTTGTGGCTTATGTTCAGGTTATTATGTAGGAAAAACAAACAGAGAATTTGGATACAGGATAGGAGAGCACCTTTTGGGTATTAGGAATAGGGACAAAACCAACGCCCTAGCTAGACATATACTGGAAAAGGGACAAACTCACTTTTTCACATTTATGGTTATAGAAATAGTGAATGAGAATGAAAGGGGGGGGGGGCATCAACAATAGAACAGAGACTTCAGAAGTGAGATGGATCATTCGATTGCTGGCTGACAGGGGTAGTGGCCTTAATGATAGAGTTCCCTTGAAGCCTATTCTGAAGAACAGAAGCATTCATAAATAGGTTATATATTATACTGTTATTTAATTATTAGTGTTGAATTTTAGCAGTACTTGTATGGCTTATACACACTTGTATGTTCCTTATAAATTACTTATAAATAAATATGAAAAATAGAAGCATTCATAAATAATAGGTTATGTATTATATCGCTATTTAATTGTTAGTGCAGAATTTTTGTATTATTTTTATGGCTTATATATATATTTATGTATCCCCACCAACATTCATAGATATTATTTATTTATTTATCTATATATGTTTTTTAATATGTGAGGATGTTTTGTGAATTTATGATAATATATGTTGTTTTATAAAATATGTGAAATGATATATGTCTTATATTTATATATAGGTTATATATTTATATATATATATTTTCTATACACACACACACACGCACACACACACACACATATATATATATATATATATATATATATATATATATATATATATACATATATATATATATATATACAGTTTTAGCTTAAATATACCTGGGTATGCTTATCACTTTAAGAATGGGAAAAGGTGTGGTTCTGATTTGATTGGTACTAAGTTATGCTTTCTTTATATAAATGGATTGCTTTGAAATACATTTTATTGAATGGTCTGAAGAAGTGGGAGTCATTCCCATGAAAGTGCTTACCGAATAAAGAACTTGGATTTTATGAACTTATACTGCTTTTCTTCTACATTGTTTATGATCCCTGAAGTTTTGTGTGTTGTTGTATGCTGCCATTTCCTGTGGGGTCATTTTACTCGAGCAACACTCTTATTTTTTGTGTGTGGATTAACACTCTTAAATGATGATAGTTAATAGAATTACAGAAGTTATCAACAAGATCATGACAAACCTTATATGGTGATTTATATGACTTAGGAAAAATGCTATATGATCATGCATTAATGAGGAGATTCTCTATATGTGCAATAAACATAGTACAATCTAAGCTAAAGTATTTTCATATCAATCCGGAATTCACACTCATCATCAGCTACTTTAAAAGTTTTATCCTACTGCAAGGAATGACCAGGATCCTGGGGCTTTTCGGGCAAAACAGTAGCTGTGAGACAGCAAATGTGGATATGAAGCACTGCATGAGATCAGCATGTAAAAAGAATACAGTATGCCTGTGTAATTGTAATAATTATGCTGTGACTACTCACTTACTTACATTATTGAAATATCTCTAAAACAGCGTTTTTATGGTGGCTCTTTTAACCTGATGTCTTTATTACAGTTTATAGCTGCAATAAACAGAAGGAGATAATAAAAAGCAGTAAAATAATAACAAAAAATGAAACCATGGTGCTAGGCAAAAAATGACACTTGATAAGCACTTTCATCTTCACTAATAAAGACTTCATCTATGCCATTCTATGTTACACAGATGGCTTTATTCCTTGGGCAACATGTCCATAAGGTATTTTGAAAATCTGGCATGTTGTTCTTAAACATTAAGTCTTGGTGGCATATACATGCTAGTCTGACACAGCAGTATACAAAAAGGAAAAATCATCTTCAGAAACAATTAAATAAATTATACCTGAAGTCTAAAAGAAAATAGGACAGGATAATGCACCAGTAGAATATACTATACTCAGCCAACTACTTCTGGAATCCTTTTGCTGTATATATAAACTGGAAAAACTGAAAACAAAAACACACCCGGCAGAAACGGAACCACATGACCACAGACAAATACTTTTAACACATTCAACATTATTGAAAAGACTTCATCGGAATGAACTACCTTACTGAAAAAAGTTGCTTAAAATACCCAGAAACCTCATCACATGTTCTTAAAACTTCAAATGAGGAAAAAAAAGTATATTGTATAGTCATGCTTTTTAAAAATATATACATTTTGAAACAACTAGATTATAGCCTTGCAGCCTTCAGTTTTAAAGCCCATCTAATATTCATCATTATTTGTCATCGAAAAATACTAATGGTCTGATTCCGGTTGCGGACCGTTTCCATCAAAATATATTCCGATTTAAAACACTGATTAATATATGTTAAATGGGTTTTTAACAATAGCGAAACAACTAAACAAGCAGCGAGGAGATCTCCGTCTGGCCCCGCTGTTCTCGTTTATATATTCGGGCCATTTGCTTATAACTGGCGTTTATGAAAGTGTTTTAAAAAGCAACGGAGAAGCAAGATCTCCGCCAGCCTTTGTTTAAGCTATGTTGTTAAAATAGCTTTAAGGTTTACAATATGTTTGTAAACAGCGGACATCTCCGTTGCTTATTTTTTGTAATTGTCTCTTTAAACCTTGCATTCTTATATGAGCTAAAAAAAAAAAGAGATCAAGATCTGCTCCTCGCTTTTTTGCACTCGTCTGATTGCCTTTCTCTAAGCAGCTCAGTCGGTACGCTGCTGCGCCGAACATCTCTTGGAAGGGCAGTAGGCAGGATAAGGTGGCATTATTTCGCCATTTAAGAAAAGTAATAGATAATGTCATGGTATAATAGCAATAACCCAACCGTGGGTAAATTTAGCATTACCCACACCCAGGCATGGGTTATTGCTATAATACTGTACATTCAGTCATGGGGTGGCTGTTGCATGTAATTTTAGCTGCCAGAAATAACCTTTAATATCTAAGAATGTCCACATCACAAACTTATAAATTATTTTCTACATAATCCAACATAAAAAATGAACCTTTTTAAATCTTGTACACACTTCTGAATGTCTTTACAGTGCATCATTTTTGTCTGTTTTTGATTACATTAAGATATTTATACATGCTGACACCTTAAAAGACATTCTAGAATATTTTGCAGCTGACTCAGAATGCCATGTATACAACAAAAGTAAAATTGCCATCAAAGTATTTCCTCAATCTGCATAAACGATTATGATTGGGTCACAGATTATATCCCACTTCTATGTCTCACTCATGGATACCAAACATTCACCTCAAGAGCATAGCTCAATAGGTGAATCTTGGTATCCATGTCAAGAACACATAATTTAGGGTTATGATTGGTGAGACAATCATAATTGTTTGTAGTGTATGGAGCGTTATCTGCTCCCTGTACTACTAGTTAAAAGGAAAAAAAATGCTAAGTGCTTTCTTGCCTTTCAAACCCTTAAAACATTTAGCAAGCACTGTCAGAAAGCAGTCTGTTACATTTACACTTACCTCCATACCTCTCAACTGTCTAGATTTTCACAGGACATCCAGATTATTGCTTCATATTTATGGTCTGTACCTCATAAAATATGTGATGATCAGACAAACCACTGAGGCTTGAAGTCACAAAATAATTTCCTATATTTTAGTTTCAGCATATGCATTCTTCAGATTATGCAGGTGACTACACATCCTGTTATTCCACCAACTCTCTTAAGTATTTATGGACATGCTAAGGGTATGGACAGCAGGTAGAATCAAATATTTTGTTGTGCCACTGTCATTTGCTAATCATTACAGGCAGATTTTATTGCTTACTGTGGGACCTGACCTTAACGATTTTCACAGGGGTGCTTAACATTTGTTATGGTCGGGTCATGTGCCATTCTTGCTCTTAACTGGTTTGTCTTTTTTCTGAATATCTGAATACCGTTAAGACCAATTTAGATGACTGGATGGGCGATTACACATTTTCTTTAGGGATATGTGGACAAAGTCTGCTTAAAGGGAGACGCTGTTAGCCTCCCGCCAGTAGTGGGTCATGTGGCAGAGCTTCTTAGTGAGCTTGTTTGGCAATACGTTTTGTAAGCACCTATGAAATCAGTAACTGAGGTTAGAAATCAAGTAAACTTGCTCTCAGTTTTCTTCTTCTTGCATAGATTATTTAGGACAGACTTACATCTAGTCTTTAATCAAGTTTTAGATCCATTCTGTTTGAATGTCCATGTATGAAGTATGGTACCTCCGGTGCTAGAACTAGATCTGATGATCTTCTTTTCTTGTTAAAAATTAATTTTATTAGCAACAAAAAGATGTACATAGTGTGTCCCCAAAACTCCCCACTATACATACAAAATGCCATTTTCTGAGTTCAAACATCAACTTGATAGTCACAAGGGAGCTAAGAAATACAATGACATTCAAGCAAATTGATGGCCAGAGGTTCTAAGCTTTATCACTTGCCCATTGGTTAACATAGGTCTTACCTATCTCATAGCAATGAAAACCAGAGCTACCTGATTTTCCAAATCAAATTCTTTGAAGGAAGGTTTCCAAATGAAGTAATATTAAGGATAATGCACTGTAGTTATAAAAAGGTTAAAACATCAGACAGATACATGTTTCACATTGTTATGGAATTACTGCCTGGTATGCCATAGGTCATCGTTATGTTCTAGGCCTAGAGTCATATTCTAAACAAGGAAAGAAAGCAGAGGAAGGAACAAATAAATGAAATAAAGGAAGGAAAACCTAAAAGGAATATGGAAGAGAAAGAAGGGAGGATAGTGCTATGTAGTAGCTGAGAAGGTTTTTCTATATCCTACTTGTTTAACTTGTTTGGGGCCCTCCTGCTGGTTTTGAGCCCTCTCCAAGACAAACTGCTTGTTCTTGGTCAGTTTAAGGTTTTGCCATGTGTTTTCAAGGAAATGCTAGACAAAGCTCAAACAAGATGAATATAGCTAGTCAAAGGTTTAATGCAAAGGTAGAACACCTAAAATAATTACTTGTACAGTGGGCAAGCCACCCTGTACCAGTTTTGCTTTTATCTATCAGTTCCACAGTTGCAAAACCACAGAGAAAAGAAAAGTCTCAAAAAAAAAGGTTAATCTCAGCTGGCCAGAAAAAACTTTCCTGTCAGAAAAAGTAACCAACGGGTTGTAGTCATAGAGATTTTGGTTAATTTGTTTATTGTAAAGTCAAGTATGTTAACTCTTTAGGGTGGAATAGTAAAAGGGATTAATTTAGGAGGACATGAATAGTGTGAAAGCTTTAGTAATGTGAGATTCCTCTGACCAACATCAGCACAGAAAGGGTCAGAAATCAGTGTAGTGCAGAACAGGAAGCTTATCTATGTTGCTTCAGTGTAGAATGCTAGAAGCCTTAGAACAGAATTCATGGGTTGCCTCTAGTAGGTCTTCATTGGTTAGCAAATGCTAAATGAATGCATGCGTCCAGATAGACATGCATAAAGACCAAGCACTGATGGATTCAGTTCAGTTTTTTAGTTTAATTGTACTTTTCAGACAGTATGTTGGGTGACTTTACCTCAAGATGGATGTATTTTCATTCTGTTTGTTATAACCAGGTAGAGATACGGATATCAAAATATTGGTGTAAGTAAAAATGAGAAATTAATGAAGCCATTGACATATTTGTAGGAGTACTAGTTTAAGTGACCGTGGGTAATGACTGGTTTACTGCCTTTTTTTTATGTCTCCAAGTCAGATGTTTTATATGCATGTCGTGTGAATGTCATGAACAGACACTAGAGGGAAGATTTAACTTCAAGACAGACCAGAAGATTTAAAAGACAATGTTCTGTAGCTCTGCATATTTTGTTGGAAGAAATTCACTATCAAAACAGAGATTAATAGCTTGTTTTCCAACATGTCCTGAAAGAACAAGAGAAAGAGAGAGGAAAAAAGAATATATATATTAAAAGATATACATATATATGTGTATAGAGAAAATGATAAGTAATGTACTAGTGAATATGAAGTTAATTTGTATAATCTGAAGTAGATCACAATATTACATCACAGCAAAATAAAATACTCAGAAAAATGCCTGCATTGTCTTATACAAAGTCCTAAATCCCTGTTGCTTAAGGGACTGCAAGTGTTCCTCAAAATGCACATTTTTTAAGACATATAAGGGTTATGTTTTCTTGAATATACATGCTACCTTGCCATATCCTATTTTCTTGTGCTTGTTTTGTACATTCTAGTGAGTTCTTTGAATTACATTTGGATTGTTTCCCCGTATATTCATTTGTATGATACCAGTAGTTTATAGTTCATAGTAAGTACTAGGCTAGCTGCCCTTGCAGGCCATTTTGAGCTTAGCTAATTTCCCTTCAAAAGTAAGAATCAAACCCTGTACCTTGTGTCTGTGAGGTAAAACACCTTAACTATTAAGTCATTCCCAATCCCATGTTTTGACATAGGCTGGGATTCAGACTCCCTCATGCTGAGTTGCAAGGGTTACTTACAGCAAGGTGCAAGGGAATATGGCTGACTGAGGTGCAATAATCATGGCTAAGTATGAACAACCTGTGACTCGTTTGCACTTAGCAGTGTATTAGGACCAACCCCCAGTCTTAAAATAGATTTCTGCAACAGTTCTTTGTTACTGACCATCTTGTATAGCTCAATGTTGCATGCTAAGATATCCAGTGAAACAGGATACGTCATGTTCATACAGAGAATGTGTATGGAATGTAGCAGGGAAGGTACTATAGCTTGTTGGTACAGCCATAGCTATTCCCTAGTGTTAGTGTTTGTATAATTTATATAAGTATATTTCAAATACCGAAACAGCTGTAGACTATGCTGCTTAGTGGCCCATGCTCCCAGCCTGATGTCTCTGAAGCATCAGGTTGCTTGGGACAACAGCATACTGGGTAAGAAAGGGCTGCACTTATCTGCTTGTAGTTTTGCACAGCTTACCACATTCCACAATTCATTATTAGCAATATTTGTGTCTTGACATGTCTTTGTGAATCACAGTTTGTGATTAAGAGTAGATTGTGTAATCTGGCAGTAGTTCTTGCCAGTGTGCCTATATAAGGAGAATGCCAGTATGGCTACATAAAAGACCAGAAAGAATGTGAGGCTAGTGATTATGGCAAACACAAAATGTATAAGGGGTGGAAGAAGGTACAAGCTGGAGGAGGCTCAGTAAAAAGACACTAGCATAATGTCAATAAAGGAGATGAAGGCAACAGAAACACAAGCTGAAAAAGTGTTGACAGAAGGGGTAAAAATGCGAGGACCAAATACCTTTTTTAGGTATTATTCAGAATATTGCGTTACACTTCCGCGGTGGTGCAGCGGTAGCATTGTTGCCTCACAGCAAGAGGTTCTCCCGTTTGATTCTCGGCTGGAGTGTGGGGAGTGCCTTCTGTGTGGAGTCTGCATGTCCTCCCCGCGGTTGGGTGGGAGTTCGAAAGACATGCATAAATGGGCGTGCCTTCATTGAAGGTTGAACGTCAAGCTGGCACCTCGGTGTTCTTGAAAATCTACTGCCAATCATTAGCAGACCGGAGTTTTGCTGTGGCGACCCCTAACCAGGAAAAGCCGAAAGACAACAACATCTAGGCCCCTCCTCCTAGCCCTTCTTCCCTCTGCTTCTTACTTCCAACCACCTCTCTTTCTTTATAGCTTTTCCAAACCTCCTCCAACTTACCTGTACCCATTTTTCAAATCTTACTTCTTTACTATATGTTATAAGCCTTCACTTAAAACTTCTACCTAATCAGATTGCATTGCTAAGACTGCAAATAGCTGTTTTTATCACTGCTGTGATTGTAATGTAATTACAGTAAATAGTTTGTTTATATCTTTTTATTGCTTACTTTATTTGTTACTCCATGCTGTATAATCTTTATACTTGAATGCTATATTTTGTACTTTATTGGAACTTTCCTCCCTGGGTCTCTGCTGAAAAAGGGTACGTGCCCAGCCAGGCTAACCCAGTCAACAAATGTAAAATAAATAAATAAATAAAAATATATGCTCAAGCGTCCCTGTAATTTGTTCTGTGTGGATGAAAGCAAGAGAACATTTAAACTCAGGTTACAAGAACATGCGAGAGATATCAAAAGGTTTAGAACTGAGAGCCCTATTGCATCACATTATGACATGTTGGTCATCTAGCTGGTTACAGGGTACTATTCTTGAACATATACCTTTGAAATATAGTGATGCTGTTGCACTCAAACAGAAATTACTGTATACGGAATCTGTCAATATTTTAAAGTACAGCACTTTAATTTCTTCAGTTTACAACACTGAATGTAACTGGAGGTATCTAATTTGATTTCATTATTTAACTGATTATGTATTTAATTGTCTAATTATTTAATTGTTCTTACTATATAAAGATGTTCATTTTTTTATAGTCCTTGTAGGCGGTATAGCTGAGGCACTAAAGTTTTACAGTTTGCTGTTTGCTATTACTTTCTTGAAACTCTGCATTAAATACGTTTGGCTTTATATGTCTTGATTTTTAACATGTTTGTGTTCTTTTAAACAATTCAGCAAAAACTGTAATGAAGACTCAGCCCTGTTACAGTCTTCACGTGCAATAACTTAAACCTCTTGGGGTGCATATCTGCAAATACTACCTTATTTCAGTGTTTCAGGAACATGGCTTCTAATGCCCCATGCATTTTCACTTTTTAAATGGCAATGGGGGCATAAGGATTAAAATAAAGTTCAAGAAACATAGTGAATATGTAAATAAAGATATAAACAAGTATTATGCCAACTATATAGTAAAATCATAATTATTCACAATTAGTAGTGTTCCTGCCAATAATATATGGTCAAAAATGCAACCAGAATTGTGGTGTAATTATTGGGAGGAGTTCAAATTACAAAGTGAACGTTGAACCTGGAATGCATGCAGACACTTTCTTCACACTGTAAGATATTAATACAATATAAAAGTATACATTTGAATCATCTTAAAATGTTGCCAAATAAAGATATACTTTAAATTTAGTAGAGAAATATGGAACTAAGAAAATCAGGTACAAGCATTTGATGGACATTATTTTAAATAATGTGCTAAGATCCAGATTTTAGCCTTTTACAATATATACTTAAATAATAAATTGCAAAGCCACAGAGTTTATTCAGTTTGACAAAGTTCTTGCACTAATTATCTACAAGCTTTATGCATATGAGTTTCAGTAACTGTGTACCCATCCAAGAAAAAAAATATATGGAAGGCTGTTCTTTCCAAAATACTCCACTCACAAAAAAAGACCAACATAACAAAAAATTGTTGAAATGTTCAGGATAACAGTCACGCAAAACCTCACAAAATTTGACTTGTCAATAACATTCTTCATAAGATGTATTAGATGAAAGCCCTAAATAAATCTATTCATTTTTACATTTGATAGATCTTTGTGCAGACATTATCTTGAACATTTTAGCATTTTTTTTTGCTCAGCAACTGTATATATTTTTTCTTTACTACATTAATGTTGTTTCCAGTTACAAGAGTGGAATTTAGTAGCAGACAACAAAAATACCAAAGAAAACATATAAGAGATAGATGGTGCATCTATCAAGTGGAGTGAGTAGTGAATGTCTAGTCTAGGTTGTATGTGTGCTGGGGACAGGCACTTCTCCAATGTTTGTAGACAGTGGAGTTGGTATATGCATGAAAGAAAAGTGGGTTATACACCCCTATGTGGGTGTTCATGGGGCTTGACCATGTTTTTTTTTTTAATTTCCATTCCACTATTAAGAATTGAAGAATAGTTCAGAGTACAGTAATATGATTTCACATAGATAAACCAATGATGTCACCCCCCTCCCCCACACCTATATGTATTGATGCCTGCAACAGGATTTACCCACAAATTGCAACCACTGAATCATATTTTCATTTCAGAGTTTTAGTGGTTAAGTAAATTTATTTTTTTAACTTAACCTGAAGTTATATATATGACTACTCAAACAAACAAAAAAAGTATGCATATATATATATATATATATATATATATATATATATATATATATATATACACATGTGTATACACACACACACACATATATATATATATATATATATATATATATATATATATATGTATATATACATGTGTATATATATATATATATATATATATATATATATATATATATGTATATATGCATGTGTATATACATACATATATATATATATATATATATATATATATATATATATATATATATATACATGTGTATATACATATATATATATATATATATATATATATATATATATATATATATATATATATGGGTCACCTTCAGATGCCCGACAACGCGTTTGCCGACACGGAATCCGGGTCGAAAACACCAACAACGCAGATGACCGACAAGGTGAGAACCCGACGGACTCGGTAAGTGTGCGATCGAGTGAGGGATTTAGTGTTAGGGAGTGGACAGGTAAGTGTGCGATAGTGAGGGACTGTGGGTTTAGGGGTGGGTTAAGTGAGTTAGGGTTAGGGTGCAGGTAGGGTGTGTGTGCGATAGTGAGGGACTGTGGGTTTAGGGGTGGGTTAAGTGAGTTAGGGTTAGGGTGCAGGTAGGGTGAGTGTGCGGTAGTGTCGGATCTTGGGGTTAGGGGTGGGTAAGTGAGTTAGGGTTAGGGTGCAGGTAGGGTGAGTGTGCGGTAGTGTCGGATCTTGGGGTTAGGGGTGGGTAAGTGAGTTAGGGTTAGGGTGCAGGTAGGGTAAGTGTGCGGTAGTGTCGGACCTTAGGGTTAGGGTTTGGGTTAGGGATAGTGGATATGTTATGTAGTGTACTGTGTTGTTTACGTGTAGTGTGTTGGTGTACTGGTTTTCGGTGTTTTGCGTTGTCGGTATTTTTTGTTGTTGGTCTTTTGGAGTCGGTGATTAGTGTGTCGGCGAAACGCGATTTCGAGGATATAAAGGTGATCCATATATATATATATATATATATTTATATCTTGTTATCAGCTATGCACCTACCAATCATAGTTCTCTTTTCTATTTCATTAATCCAGTCACAGATATAATCTGGTGCACAGTTGAATCAGACATGCATGTCAACCATACGTGCAATGACAAGAGTTGAGTTTGCAAAGTGACCATGTACAAACCTGAAAACTTCATAGGAGCACTGCACAGTTTAACTACATCACATAGGCCCTGTTTACAACAGCATGGGAGATTAATGGAGATCAGGTAACTTGCTTAGGGTTGCACAGTATCCAAAAGGAAACTGAAGAAAGTCATACACGGATTTCTAGATTTGCCGTCTAACAGCTAAACACCTTAGCTGAAATTTAATTTGACAATGACAATTAGATTATGTTTTATCCCAGATAATTTCCAAAAATTTTATCTAAGTCTGAAACACAAACATCTTGCTTCTCAATTTGCTTAACTTCTTTGATATGAAGAAGTAGACAGTAGAAATTACTATAATTTGTATCTACTACATAAGAATTTGATGTGGTATAGAAATGTGGTACAGTGTGCAGGGCTTGTGTATATAAAAATGAGTTGAAAATTGTCAGGGCTTTAGAAGTTTATTCTGCACCATGCTATATGATGGTGCTCAGTGCAAATTCAAATGAATTATGCAATGTGAATGACAGTGCTAAGGTAAGTTAGAGACATCTAAAGTGTCCACCACATCTGTCATCTGTGAATGAATTGAGGTGCATTAATTGTACTGTAACAGTGGTGTAAATAGATAAAGCATACACTGTAGCTCAGTTGACCTGAGTTCAATTAGTGGCCGAAGCCCCTGTCAATAAAGGCAAGGGATGAGTACACTGATCAAGGTGGGGGGGTGGAGCCAGCCATATATGGCATTAATTCCCTTAGTAGAAGACTGATACCCATCCTGGGGGAAGGGTAGTGGTGGAGCCAGCTACATATTGTATTAATTCCCTTAGTGGAAGGACTCATATGTTCCTTTTGCCTGGGTACACTATGAAGTACCTACCACATAAACTGATGTTGCAGTGTATCAGCTGTGAAGTTTATTTATTTTTTATTTTAATTAGTTAACAAAGGAAGAGTACTAATGAAAAATGACTAATTTCAGTCTCAGCATGGGGAAATTTGGGTAAAACTAACACCTGTAATTGATGAGATGACACTGAGGGCACAAACAGCCTGATGTCTAACCCAGTGACATCTTCTATCATAGCCAGCCATAGGCATAGGCCAACTAGGTGGCCACCTAGGGCACCACTCTAGAAGGGGCACTTTTCCAGTAATCTGGATGGTGTAGGTAGACCAGGATGGGGGCACTGAGTGGTGTTGCGGGCGCTGTGGAGACCTTTAGCCTAGGGCACCAGTTGACCAAAGGCCAACCCTGTCTTCTATAAATGATTTTTTGACCTAACAGATCTAGAGCTGAATTTCTACTGCTAGGAAATGAATAGACACAAGATCAATAGGAGGATAGATATAGGCTAGATATTTGTCAAATGCAGGGGGAAAGGGAATATAAAAAAAGGATACACTAGGTACACTAAGAGAAGGGATTCTGCAGTGTTTCTGTTACAGCATGCCAGTGATACAGTAGAAGCATTTTATGCAAAGCTCATTCTTCAAGCATGTATATGCTGATATAGCGTACTGACTAAGACCATAATTACTACAGTGGTAATATTTTGTGCACAAGCTACACTTTTAATATATACACACACAGACACAGAACACACACAAACACACACATTTACACACTCACACACACACACACACACACACACACACACACACACACACACACACACACACACACACACACACACACACACACACACACACACACACACACACACACACACACAGACACACAAACATATTTAGACAGACACACACACGCACACACACACACATATTTAGACATGCACACGCATACACACACACACACACACACACACACACACACACACACACACACACACACACACACACACACACACACACATACACACACACACACACACACACACACACACACACACACACACACACACACACACACACATATTTAGACATATACACACACACACATTGTGAAATACCTACTTCATAAACTGATGCTGCAATGTAGTAGCTGTACAGTCAATAGCCATATAAACAAGCAAATATGGTTAGCTGTATTTTGTGCAGTGCAGCACACTAGCATGGTTAGCTATACTTTGCTCAGTGCTGCATACCAGTATGGCTAGCTGTACTTTGTGCAGTGCAGCACACTATTATGGTTAGCTGTACTTTGTGCAGTGATACATACTAGTTCATTGATGTCAGTCACAGAGCATAATGTCTAAATGAGATGCAAATCAGGCTATTTATGCAGCAATGGGTAATATAGTGGAGAGATAAGAAATGCTGTGAATTATGGTGCCCTCCCTGTGATACTAGTCCAACACTCATGGCCTGCACTGTGCCCATTTTTTTCTCTGAACCTGTACAAAAATGCATGCATATACATATCCACAGATATATATATGTGAGTGTGTGTGTGTGTGTGTGTGTGTGTGTGTGTGTGTGCATGCATGTGCACGCGTGTGTGTGTGTGTGTTTGTGTGTGTGTGTGTGTGTGTGTGTGTGTGTCACATTAAAATATGAATAATGCTTCCATGCCTAAACCCTTTGCTAGCATAAATTCTTAGCACCAAGTACACAACATACATAGGTTCATAGGTAGGTACTAGGCTATCGGCCTTAGGGCCCATACAAGCCTAGCCAAAAAATGTACCATGGCTTTCGCCACCCAAGAAAATTATTTTCCTGTGCCCCTGTTGAGCAGAGCCACAGAAGTGATCCCCGGGGTGAATTTCCCATTTCCCATCCAATCATCAAGATTTTTCTTGAAGAGTGCTAATGAGGAGCTCTGTTTGACATAGATAGCTAGACTGTTCCAGAGTATGGGAAGTCTCTGGGACAGGAATCTATCCCTCCAGCATGTTCTGGAGCCTTAAACACTATGACAGGGATACAATGTACCTCCCTGGACTACATTGCAGTAAACACTTGTCTTACAGCTAGATATACTGCATGCTAAATGCAATATTGCAGTATTGCAGAATCCCATGTGCATTTACACTGCAGGATACATTGTCAACTATGCCCTGCTACATTAGCTCACTATACTGCCCACTTCATAACACCAAATGAGTTGTACAACTGCAGGGCATAACAATACATTGTATCCCTGTCATAGTGTTTAAGGCTTCAGGACTAAATCTGCCTTTACACTGAAGGGTGT
Source organism: Protopterus annectens (assembly GCF_019279795.1). Taxonomy (NCBI): domain Eukaryota; kingdom Metazoa; phylum Chordata; order Ceratodontiformes; family Protopteridae; genus Protopterus; species Protopterus annectens. The sequence goes on from NC_056745.1 coordinate 958,257,822, forward strand.
CTAGGCAGCTTCCCTGCTTAGCCTAAGATGGTTATGTGTGCTGCCTCATGCAATAAACCATAGCCTTTTATGCTGTTTTTCCTTCTTAGAGTCAGCATTCAATCATCCTGAGCATCATATGTATACTGCAGTCCTAAGAATGTAACTAAAATGATTTAGTTTCACTGTACAATGAAATAATCTTGCTCTGAGAACCATACAGCTCAGTCTGTGATTTGCAAGTCTATATGGAACTGTTTGTGGCTAAGACTCTGTCTGTCTTGCATGTGTCACTTAGTATAGTCTGTATCTATGAATCTAGCTGTAAGACAAGTGTTTACTGCAATGTGCTAGAATTTATAAAGATACACAAATTCAAACAGTTACACAGGTGAAGAAGTAGCATATATCTCTCAACTGTGTGCAATGACATTCACTGTTTGCCAGTAGAATGATTCAAATACAACACTTTATGTATGCAGTGTTATTTATGAGCTGTGCAGAATGATGCATATTCAACTTACACTGTACATCAGACACTTCTCCATATATCATACCCAAATATATTGCCCATATGGTATTGGCCATCATCATGTGTACAGCATTCTGTGGTCTGCGGTACAAGTGCTATACTAGTAGAAACATGCATACACTCCTTTGGTCATATTCAGCTGTGGCTTTAGTGTGTGTCTGTATGCCCTTAGTGTGCATACAGTGGTTGACATGGATACCATGTACACAACCATACAGCACATGATCTTCATGGCATTGTCCCTGGCCTCCAATATTCCCATTTACTGGTGAATTTACTGACATGTACCCAGTAACACTCTAGTCATCCTTCTAGCTGACTCTCAGTGGTAATAGCCCGAGCCTAAACTATATCACGGCACATCAGGTACGGGATAGACAAGGCCTAAAATGTCTCCGGAGCTAACCAAAAAAGATGTCTTCAACTGACACACTCCCCCAGATTCAGCAAGCAGCCATGCAGGAATAAATTATTCCTGCATGACAGGGACTGTTCCTGTTCAGCACAGCAACGCTCCATGCATATGTATGAAGGTGCACTGCCATGCTCTAAAACAAACACGGTTCCATGTACGAGCACAGTGGGTATGTCTGAGAGCAGAGTTCTCACAATACACATGCCCCCTGCACTCCAGAATTGCTTTTCAGCAATTTAAAATGAGTGAAAATGCTCCTAACACCCCCAACCCATTAGGATAAGAAATCTGGTCAAAGCCATAAGGGACAATCGTCCCTACCGAGGCAAAACTGGATAGAATAACACATTTAGTATAAGCACATAGCGCACACTTCCCAACCCATCAGAGTAAGGAATGTGGCCAAAGCCAAAAGGGACAATCATTCCACAAAGGAGAAAGTTGATAGAATAACAGGTTCAGCATTAGCAGGGATATTCTAAAGGGTACAAATAAAAAAAACAGAACATATATATTTTTTTAAACATGCAATAAAGTTTAAGCATAGCTGTTCAGGTGTGCCCATTGCTTAGCTACACTTAGTCCAACTTAAACAGCACAAGAAGTTATATAGCAAGAGACATCCAATATAAGCAGTAGTGTGTGTGTAGTGGTTAGAGCATATGCTTTGCAAGTAGCCATTCCCAATTTGATCCCCACTGTTACCAATTTGCATTTTACATGTGAAAGCAGTACATAAACATTTTTTTTATAATTAGCTACTAAATAACATATATTTGTTAACCAGAGTACTGTAGTAGGTCCAGATGAAAGATGACAGTTTAATTTATTTTTATTCATTTATTTTACATTTGTTGATCAGGGTTGTCCAACTGAGCTGAAGAGCCCTTTTTCAGCTGAGGCCCGGGTAGAAAAGCTACAACATATTATACAATTTGCATTATAAATTAGCATTAAACAGCAGTATTGCAGGATTATTACAAGGCATTAAGTAGAAATGCAATGTTATACAGTGTCAATAATCAGGAGTATAGCATAACTATTTCAAGATGTATAAAAAGAAATATGTAATTAAGATGAGTATAGTTTTTGGGGTAAGTGGTTACAAAAACCCAGTTTTATCATGATGTAGTTGCATAAAGGCACAACAATTACAACAGAATGTTTCTATGAGGCAATTTGCTTAATAGAATTTAGAAAGCAGTAGAAAGACTAGTCAAGGAAGATTAGAGAGCGCTAGTGCGAAGAGTGAGTTAAGGGCAGAAAGTAGATTAAGGTATGAGAAGTAGGGGATGTTAAGGAGGGAGAATGCAGTGGCAGGACCAGTGACTTTTAAAGTGCTCTTTGGTGGCTGTCTTAAATTGCTTACCCTTATATAAACACAAGTGCTCTATACAGTAAAGTCACACATGAATAAATGTAATGAAAGCACATTGGGAGATGTCAGAGACAGTAAACAAATTTATACTATGTAATGAATGATGAATCAATCTCATACAGTCTATAAAATAAAAAATAAGCAATGCTAAGCATTGCTCAGCTCTGCTTACCAGGTGTAAGCATTGTGTAAATATGACTGCTAAGCAATGAGTAGCACAGCTTAGTGGATTTGCCAATTGGTAAGCAGTGCTGAACCTGTCCCTTTAAGCACTGCCAACCTTAGCTAAGCAGGTTTGCCCATATCTTAGCTTAGCTCAGCATATTCAAAACCATACCAATCATGGAAAGGGTGGGAAATCAGCCATATTTGAACCCCACAGGTGGGAATACAGCTCATAACTGGTTGCAGCTTCCCACTGTAGGCAGTATGGCAGGTGTTGGCAAGGGCATGCACTTCCAGGTGCAGCGCTTTGGTATACAGGAGTACAAGGCCATGGTAGGACTCCTGGTAAATAACCATGATGAGAGACTGCTGCAGGGCCAGTACCAGGGCTCCCAATATAAAGCAGATGCCTGAGACAGTCTCGCCCATGATCTCACCAGTGCCACTGATGTTCCTCGGACTGGAGAGGAGGTCTGGCACCATTATGCTGGCTTGAAGTGGAGGAAGAGGGAGCTCTTGGATTCATGGGTCCAGGAAGCTAGGCAGAGGGTTGCTGTCCCAGCAGTGTGTAAGTATTCATATCAATAACTGTTTACCAAAGTCCAGCCTGTGTATGTGATGGATAGGAATGTCTAAATATTTCGCTGTTCCCTTTACAGCTGCAGCTGACTGGGCTGTGAATCAGGAAGCCCATGCTAGTAGGCTGCAAAGGCTGTGTCATGAGGCTGATGAGTAACAATCCTGCTTATAGTGGTCATACCAAATAAATATAAAGTGGTAGAAAGTCACCTGGCAGTATAAAAACTGTGTATGGGTTGTACTGAATAAACCAGACAATATGACAGTAATAGTCCCATATAGGAGATATTTCAGTAAAACCGTAACTGCCTGGCAATAAAGTTCTAAATCCTGGACTGATTGTGTTTACTGTGGTATTGTATGGCATTTAGTGCTGCAGTCTCTTTATAGTAATGTTAACCACTGTTACCCATACTGTGCTACATAAAAAAATATATCTAGGAATGTCTGTATAAGACTGTTGTAAGTACAAGGTCTGATTGTACAACCAAGAGAGACTTAGACAGAAAACAGAGATGAAACAGCAGATTTAAATAGCGCACTCTGATAAAACTCAAATCGTTGTATTTTTAGCACACACAGCCATGGTTCGAATCCTGGGAATGGTAGTAAGCTGCATGCATAAATCATACCTCTCAACTGTATGGATTTTCACAGAATGTCCAGATAATTGGCTCATATTTTTGGCTTGTTCCTCTGTCTCCCTGGCAGATCACTAGGATGATCTCAGAATTGTAGTCACTAAATGACACACATTTGATTTTTAGACCTCAAATCATTCAGAAAATGTATATTAAAACAAATCCTGTTACTCTAGCAACTCTCCAAGTTTATAAGAGCAATATTCAAAATATGTCCCTATTTTTACCCCATGTTGTCAAAATTTATCCAGAGTGTGTGCATTAAGAGATTGAGTGGTATGTGCATAATATTAACTAGGAATCTGGGAATATGTGTAGAAACAGTCAGGTAGTCTTAACAAACATTCCCCCCCACAGGTCTTTCAGATAAGAAAACTGTAACTACCTGGCAATAACGTTTTAGATCCTGGACTGGTAGTGTTTACTCCAACCACTGTTTCTCACACTATGCTGCATAAAAATATGTCTAGGAATGTCTGTATAAGACTGTTGTAATTACAAGGTCAGATTGTACAACCAAGAGAGACTTGGAAAGAAAACACTGAAGGACAGACACCAATGTATAAATATCTCACTCTGATGAAACAGAAGTTGTTATATTTTAAGCAGACACAGCCATGGTTCAAATCCTGGGAGTGGTAGTAAGCTGTATGCATAATCATACCACTCAACTGCACAGATTTTTCCAGAATGTCCAGATATTTGGCTTATTTTTTTGGTCGGTTCCTCTTTTTACCTGGGAAATCAGTGGGATGATCTCAGGATTGTAGTCACCAAATAATGACATACATTTGAGTGTCAGACTTCAAATCCTTCAGAAAATGTATATTAAAACAAATCCTGTTACTCTAGCAACTGTCTAAATGTTTATAAGAGCACTATTCAAAATATATCCTTGTTTGCACCCCCATGTTGACAAGCTTTGTCCAGATATTGTGCATTAAGAGATTGAGAGGTATGTGCATAATTACAACTTAGGATCTGGGAATCTGTGTAGAAACAGTCAGGTAGTGTTAATAAACATTCCCTCCACAGGTCTACCAGGTAAGAGAAGTAGAATTTAGCTGTAAGACAGTTGAAGTATACACTGTGTATAAACATACCACTGCCCAAACCAAGGCCATAGGGTATTGTAATAATACCTGTGGAGTAATAATTAGAGCAATGATCATTAAAGTTGTGAGTACTGCAAGGATATATAAGCTGTTAATTGGCATCTCTTTCTCCCCCACCACCATATCTGCAACAATAATCTAAACACACAACTCAATGGGTACATTTACACCAGACCTACTGTTGGGACATATGTCCTATTGTTCAACAAATATTGAAATGTGTTTCTATTAATGTTCCATGTTGAAATACTATCATTGGTGGCCTGTTGTTATCAATGTAACCTGCATGCTGTTGTAATGGCCACTGTGGTTCCATATATGCATGTGTTCTGTTTGCTATGCAACTGTTCCAAATCTGGTGTTTTGAGTTAATGGGAATATCTATAGATGCTGTTATAACTAATCCTGTATTGTGTTGACTATTACTAACCCACATATGTTCTAAAACTGCAACACCATAGCACGTTTGGGAAGGCTGGTCCCAGCGGACCCACCTCTCTCACCTCATATGTCCATAGCATCAGGCCCCAGCACATCTGAGACCTACCCCTGGACCTCCTTGTCTGCTTGTTCTGCACCACCTTCAAGTGTAACCGACTCAGGGAATGGGGCGCATCCCCCCCAGGAGCGAGCACAGACAGGATACTGTCACCCGAAGTAAGGTCTGGGGATTGGTGCGTAGCAAGCTCTGAAGGGAGTTTGGAGATCTGCTATGCCAACTTGAGGGTCACATGGTGTCCCTCCCGCTCAGTCCCCAGCACAGCCACCATCAGGGCCGTGAAGGTGCAGTGGTGACTGCCCATGAGTGGGGACCTCAGTCCCACTGTTTCCATTTGGGGGCTCTTGGGCTTCCGATTTCCAAACACCCCTCCCCATCCAAGATATTTACCACCTACATGTGTCATATACCGCCCCTGTCTGCTGTCTTGTCTGTCTTGTCTGTCTTCCTAGCCAACCTACCTCCCCAAATATACCTACTATACTTGCCCAGCATTGCACTCTCACCTTAAAAAAAAGGGCAATCTGTTCCCCCCCAAAAATTTGCCCCATACATAGCTGTCCAGTTCACACATGAGTCCACTGGACAAATGTAATTTGGTCGAATTGGCTTTACAACACATTATTGTTGTCCTCACCCCTCTCTCAGAGGTGAGGTCCAAATATACCTGCAAATTCAGTATATATGCACAGCTGTTGCTGTAGAAGAAATGGACAGCTATGAACCTTCCCTACACCTGTCCTGCACATCCCTAGCTACTTTCCCTATTGCCTTTCCCACTTTGTGCCCCCTTTTTTACCACTTTCCTATCACCCCTTTTTTCTTTTCTTTTCTTTTCTTTTAAAGAAATTTGCTTGGGGGTAAGTGGGAGTAAGCACTTTTAAGCAGTAGTAAGCGGGATTAAGCCTGTTTGCATGGTGCTAAGCAATGCCTACAAAGATTAAGCACTTTTCAGTCTGTCTGCAAGCATATTTAACAGAAGTTAGCATTGCTTACCACCAAGCAAACCTGCTTACAACTGCTTAAAAGTGTCTTAATCACTCTGTATCCAGCAGCCTTTGTTCTGCCCAGCAACAAAATAATCAGCCCTTGCAAGTCTCAAACCCAGAATCCTGCACACCATAGCAAGTTACCACTTAGCCATTTGAGCTGTAGATATGTGTGGTGTTTTCTCAAACAAATCGTGCGGCACAGTCATTCAACAGTAGGGGAAATGTATTTATATATGTATAGGTATACGTGTGTATGTGTATATATATATATATATATATATATATATATATATATATATATATATATATATATATATATATATATATATATATATATATATATATATATATATATATATATATATATATATATATATATATACATATATGTGTGTGTGTGTGTGTATGTAGTGCATTTGGACATCGGATCCATACTCTGAACCTCTCACTGCAAAACATTTATCTATTTATTTATTTATTTACATTTGTTGACCGGGAGTGTCCGACTGGATGTAGGTCCATTTTCAGTGGAGGCCTGGGGAGAAAAGCTCTACAGTTATAATAAACAGACAGTAGTTACATTGGATTACATAGCGATTAACAATTTAACATAGCAATTACTTACAACATATTTACAGATGAAGAACATAGTACATCAGTAGACAACTAGAATCTTTATCTGTGGAGTACATAACAGATATTAACAAATGTTACAATAAGAAGTTCCTGCTGTATAATAAGTACTAGGCTTATGAGCATCTGAGCTTGCTATAATCAAGGTAGTTAGTGGAGTGGAAAGAAAGGTAATGGTTGAATGGGTTGGATGATATTAGAGTGGGAGTTGCAAGGGCATAGCCAGCATGTTTTTAGGTGCGCTTTTAGTAAAGTTTTGAAGTGGGTGCATGATGGTATGGAGGTAATTGTGGGTGGGAGGGAGTTCCATAATTTGGCTATGGTGCAAGAGAATAGTGCTTTACCAGCAGAGTTATTGGCTTTAGTGATCTGCAAGTGATTTTTGTTGCTGGATCTTAGTGGTCTGGTGGTACGATAGGGTTGGAGTAGATTCTGGAGGGATGGGACATTTAATGGATGGTTTACTAGTTTGTGGGCGAGTGAGAGTTGATACCATTGAAGGAGTTGATGGAGTTCAAGCCAGCCCAGTTCAGCAAGTGAGAGACAGTGGTGACTATGGTAGGATGCCCCTGTGGCAAATTTGGCAATTTTGTTGTAGCAGGTCTCTAGCTTGTTTAGATCGCATTGCCCTAGGCTGGTATATATTGGAGAGGCATAAAGTAGGGTGGAGATAAAGTGGGAATTTGCTATTGAAATCTTTGCTGCTTTGGTGAGAAGTTGCTTATTTCTGTATAATGTTTCTAGTTTTTGTGGACTTTTTTATGGTCATGGATATGTGAATGTCAAATTTTAGTTTATTGTCTATTTCTACTCCTAGCAATTTGGTGTGTCCAGTTGGGTATATAGTGGTGTTGTCTTTGCTGTGATGTTAAAGTGAGAGTTATTTTGAGTATGTTTGGTGGGTTGGAAGATGAGTAGTTTAGTTTTGTTTAGGTTGAGTATTAATTGGGCATCGGATAACCAAGTTTCAACAGAGGAAAATGCTTCCTGTGTGACTTTTTGCAGTTTGGGTAGGGTAACATTTGACCAAAGGCACTGTAAATGGGGGTGAAGGGGCCCAAAATAGAGATCTGTTGTAATTATAGCCATTATCCCTTCCTCCACAATTGAACTGCTCTGCCTTGCAACAAAATAACCAGCACTTGCAAGTCTTGAACCTGGCACCCTACACAGCATAGCTGCAGCAAGTTACCAGTAAGCCATCTCATCTGTAAGATGTTAGGATGATTTCTCTAACATATCATGCAGAACAGTCAGTTTACCATAGAGAATGTACAATGTGGAAGCACTAAACATTCTAATGATACACACACCCACACACACACACACACACACATATATATATATATATATATATATATATAGATATATATATATATTTTCAATGGAGTCCTGGGGAGAAAAGCTCCAAATACAAACAAAGATTACTGTCATGGTTTTAGGTTACATTAAGTACAAATATTACAGAATAGTAAAAAACAATTACATTAGAAAGAACATTGTATATATCAACTAAATAAAAAAGCATTGCATTTTAGAGAACATTGCATTTTAAAGGTATATTTTCTGAAGGAAATAATACACTTTATAAATTGTAAGTAGCTTGTTGCTCATGACTTACCACATGCTAGAGCAAGCTGTAAGAATTAGAGAATGAAGTGAAATAGATGTTGCCAGTGTAAAGAGGAGAAGGGATTATGTGGGGTGGGAGCAGGAGCATTCCTACAGGGATATTAGATGCGAGTGAAGTGATTTTTTTTTAATAAAGAGTGATTTGTGGTGATGCGGATGGATTGTGGTAGGGAGTTCCAGAGGCATGCAAGGGCAAAGGATAGGAGATTTTTAACTGGGGGATGAGTTGGTTTATACAATTCTATTAGGGTTTGGTTGTTAGATCTCAGTAGTCTATCTGGGAGTTGCATTTTAAAGGTAGAGGAGAGGAAGGGACAGAGGGAGGGGTTGAAGATGGGTTTGTGAGCAAGAGTGAGTTGTGTGTAGGTGAGATGATTGGATATTTCTAACCAATGTAGTTTGTGGAGGGATACACAGTGGTGAGTGTAAGTCTTATGGCTGGTGGTGAACTTGGCAATTTTGTTATAGCAAGAGGAGAGTCATGTCTTAATAGAGGACTGTAGGTTAGTTAGGAGTGGGGCACCATAAAAGAGAGAAGGGATGAGAAATGTGATAGAAAGGGTAAATTTAGTGGAAGGGGTGAGGTAGCAATTTTGGCAGTAGAGCATGCCACGTTTTTGGTTAGTTCTTTTAATATTTAGTTGTAGGTGGAGTTGAATTTGAGTTGGTTGTCAATGAGGACCCCTAGTAGTTTGGCCTCAGATACCAATTCAAGAGATGTGTTGTTGTGGTAGGAGATGGAGAATGTGCTAATATTGATGGAGGTGGCTTTAGAGTGAGTAAATACCATTAGTTTGGTTTTTGAGGCATTGAGTGCTAGGTGATTTTCTTTCATCCACTGTTCTGTGTTTGAGAATGCGTCTTGGGTAAGCTTTAGGAGTGTGGGGGTGGAGGTGGCAGAACAGATTATAGTTGAATCGTCTGCATATTGGATAAGATTTGTGTAATGGATGGAGCGGTGGAAGTAGTTTATAAATATATTGAAGAGGAGAGGACCCAGGATGGATCCCTGGGGAACACCGGTAGGAGTGTTAATGAATGAAGAGGTGGCTTTGTTCCATTTTACTGCTTGTTGTCTGTTTCAGAGGTAGCTGTTGAACCAGTTTATAGAGGAGGGGGATAGGATTAGTTTGGAGAGTTTAGCAAGAAGATTGTGAGAGATGGTGTTGAAGGCTTTAGAGAGGTCAAGAAGGAGGGTAGATACAATGCTGCCAGAGTCCCATGCTTTATTTACAATTTCAAGGAAGGAAAGCAGGGTGGTTGTAGTGCTGTGTCTGGGTCTAAATCCATGTTGTGTGGGAGTTAGTAGGTGATTGTCAATAAGATAGGGTAGGAGTTGTAGATGGATGCACTTTTCTAGAATTTTGGAGATGAGAGATAGGATAGCGATGGGACGAAAACTGAGATATTGTTATTGTTGCTTCCTTTATGTAAGGGTATGACAAAAGCCTTTTTCCAAATCTGGGGTACACGACCTTCTTGGATAGAGCGATTGACTAGAATACTGATGGGGAAGGCAATGGCTTCTGCGGCTATGCTTAGAAAGTATGAGGGAATGTTATCAGTATCTAGTAATCATTTTAAATCAGAGTTGTTGGCTACTGAGACTTGTCTGCATATATCAATTGGACACAAGATGACTTAAGTATACTTTTCTCAGCACTTATTTAAGATTTGAGTCAGTAAATATTGTGTGTATTTGATTCAGTAAATATTGTGTCTCTGTCTCTCTGCAGTTAAGTTGCCTGAAGTGTGAAAAAGTGTAACCATCTGGGCTCATTGAAAGTTGTTAGACTGCTTTGAAATTCCTTTGTTAGTGTTAGTTAGCTTGGGGGTTTCTGCTAGTACTAAAATCTGTGTTGGTTACATTTCTAGTAATCATTTTAAATTGGAGTTGCTGGCTACTGAGACTTGTCTGCATATATCAACTGGACACAAGCTGATTTAAGTATACTTTTCTTTGCACTTATTTAAGATTTGAGTCAGTAAATATTGTATCTCTGTCGCTCTGCAGTTAAGTTGCCGGAAGTGTGAAAAAGTGTAACCATCTGGGCTCATTGAAAGTTGTTAGACTGCTTTGAAATTCCTTTGTTAATGTTAGTTAGCTTGGGGGTTTCTGCTAGCATTAAAATCTGTGTTGGTTACATTTCTAGTAATCGTTTTATATCGGAGTCGCTGGCTACTGAGACTTGTCTGCATATATCAACTGGATACAAGCTGATTTAAGTATACTTTTCTCTGCACTTATTTAAGATTTGAGTCAGTAAATATTGTGTGTCTTTGATTTGGTAAATATTGTGTCTCTGTCTCTCTGCAGTTAAGTTGCCTGAAGTGTGAAAAAGTATAACGATCTGGGCTCATTGAAAGTTGTTAGACTGCTTTGAAACTCCTTTGTTAGTGTTAGTTAGCCTGGGGGTTTCTGCTAGCATTAAAATCTGTGTTGGTTACATTTCTAGAAATCATTTTAAATCGGAGTTGCTGGCTACTGAGACTTGTCTGCATATATCAACTGGATACAAGCTGATTTAAGTATACTTTTCTCTGCACTTATTTAAGATTTGAGTCAGTAAATATTGTGTGTCTTTGATTTGGTAAATATTGTGTCTCTGTCTCTCTGCAGTTTGTTCCCAACTCCCCCTCCCTGTTTCCTGTTGGTGTGTTAATCTTGGTGGCTTTGGAATTGCCCGCCCATGCTGTAAATTTGTTTTTGCACACTCCTCCTGGACCCATCTCATTTGCTCACTCAACTGAGTACAGTGAGATCATATTTTGATTTCAGATACTCCTACCAGTCCCATCTCCTCTACGGTGTACAGAGAGAGCACTTGGGAAGGACATTCCACAATAGTATCTTAATCTGCTGTTTCCTCCGTCTCAAAAAAAAATGCACTTCATCTGCTTTACTGTATTTGTATTTTTTCCTACTTTATTACCTAATTTTATTTTTGCCTCTTCTTAAAAGTATTCCATTGAATTTATTCTGCTGCCTTTATTACTGCTTGTTAGTAGCCTGATTAAATTGTAACTGTTATTCTAAGGCCCTTGGTTTAAGCACTTGGGCTTCAAATCAGTTGTTTTACATTACGGAGGTTTGTGGTCTGCACTGTTGTGGTAGGACAGGTAGCATACATCCTTCTAAGTTGGGAACTGCTGATTGAAGGCTCAGTGTCTGTTATTCTAAAAGTGTATTAGTTCTGGGGTTAAGCACTTGGGCTTCAGGCCAGTTATTTTACATTAAGAAGATTTGTGGTCTGCACTCTTGTGGGAGGAGAGGTTAGATTCTGCCCTTCTGAGCTGGGAATTTTTGGTTAAAGGCTTATTGCACATGCTTACTTGAACTGTTTCTTTCTGAAATTGGTATACCTTGTTTGCTGTAGCATAGAGTAGGTTCAGGCCGGCTGGATCTAGCTTTGTTTGTATAACCTGTGCGCTGATCCAGGCCATCTTTTTTGGAGGAGGTTTATCTGTACCCTAGTGGCAGGACTGTGTAGTTAGAACTTGTTTGACTGAAGACTGCTGAAACAGGGCTCAGTTTTAAGCTTTTTAATTGGTTAATTGGGTAAAGTGTTGTTTTGATTGTATCTGCTCTATTTTCTGAAAAACAAACCAAAAAAAAAAAAAAAAAAAAAAAAATACTTGTTTCCCACCTTTCTGAACTAATATAGTCCAGTTTTCAGGTTATTGCTGAATCCAGGACTGTGTTACAAGTTTCTCTGTTCACCTGTGAGAGAGGGGAGCTTTGAGCAGCCTATCTGTCCCTGGAGGAGTGGTTTCAGCCAAGAAGTCAGAAGTTTATTGGTCATTTTGGGCTAATTTCTATCTCTTTCACTTCCCTGCTATAAAAACCGCATTTGCGCAGTTTTTGCATTTGTATTCTGCTCAGCAAGTGCCTTCCAGGTTTTCTGCAGAGTCTACAGCAGCAGAGTGACTTTGGAGTGATTAAGTATCACTTTTCTGCTTTTCTTGCTGGCTTAACTAATTCTGTCTAAAACACCAGTTTTTCTTTAGCGAACCCGTGATTTAAAAAGTTTTTTATCGCTACATATTGTACCTATTTGCTGCCTGCACTTGAATTAAGTAATTTTTGTGTTTAACTAATCTGTTTAACTGTTGTAGTCTACACACTAAGGTGCGATAGCCTTTTCTGTGCATTTAAAGTGTTGTTTTGATTGTATCTACTCTATTTTCTGGGAAAAAAAAAAAATATATATATATACTTGTTACCCACCTTTCTGAACTAGTACAGTCCAGTTTTCAGGTTATTGCTGAATCCAGGGCTAAGTTACAAGTTTCTGTGTTGCCAATACCTTACTTGGATAGAAGGAAGTTTCTCTGTTCACCTGTGAGAGAGGGGAGCTTAGAGCAGCCTATCTGTCCCTGGAGGAGTGGTTTCAGCCCAGAAGTTAGTAGTTTATTTGCCATTTTGGGCTAATTTTGATTGTATCAAAAATATATATACTTTTTCACGCCTTTCTGAACTAGTATAGTCCAGTTTTCAGATTATTGCTGAATCCAGGGCTGTGTTACAGGTTTTTGTGTTGCCCATAACTTACTTGGATAGAAGGAAGTTTCTTTGTTCAACTGTGAGAGAAGGGAGCTTTGAGCAGCCTATCTGTTCCTGGAAGAGTGGTTTCAGCCCAGAAGTTAATAGTTTATCAGCCATTTTGGGCTAATTTCTATATCTTTCACTTCTCTGCTATAAAAAATGCATTTGTGTGGTTTTGTGTACCGGGCAGCGCCATTTAGCTAGAGTTAAACTATTCTCGGTTCCACGAAGTCTACTCTTCAATTTTTCCCTTGGAACTAGACAAACCTTCAACTTTAGCACTTAAACCATTCATTTCACAGTCAAGCACTTGCTTAAAACTCATAGCAAGCACTAATTAACCCTAGCACTAGACCTCCCTATACTGTCCAGAAGGACAAGGCTCTCTATTCATCCCCACCAGCCAATCAGAAAAACAGCTTACTCTACCTATTCAGGCATGTCCAAAGGGCAGTTTCTGGTGTACTCTCCAGACCAACTGGTGAATCTGGGCATTTTGAAGCAATGTTACAACTGCCTCATGTACACAGACAACCCTCTCCTCCTACCACCAAACACTAACATATGCGAGAGATGCAATTATACAGCCAAACTGGAGGCAAAGCTCTCTCAACACAAGACTCAAACTGACAGTCAAGAGGAGAAGGGTAATACTTGCAACACACCACCAGTCTCACATAGACCTAATAAACCAACACCAGCAAATAACACACATGAATACATGAAGACATACTTGGAGGCTCTAAATAAAAATCTGCAAAGGCAACAGAGACCTCCAAAGCAGACATCCAAGCAACCTCCACACCCCATCACCAACCATGAAACACATACTTCACATAATCAGTGTGCCATGCAATCACAGCCTTTAATGCAAAATAACATACCCAACACACTAGTAATAGGCAACTCTATAGTCAGGCACACTGATGTCCCACTAACTAGGCTGGACAAGAAGAAGGTTACATTTAGCTGCCTATCAGGTGCCAGGATCCAACACATAACACAAGCACTCAGGTCACTCCAGAACAAGTACAAATGCAACTCTGTCATTGTCCATATTGGTGTGAATGACCTGAGACATACCTCTTTGGACTACATGAAAAGAGACATGGAAGAGCTCTCTGTTCATGTAGGCCAGGCTGGTATAACCCTGACCCTGATTAGCATCCTGCCCTCACCAAGAATGATGCCGCAGTATAAAGAAAAAAATTATCAATTTCAACAATTGGCTAAGTTTCTGATGTCATTCAAAGGGGATCCAGTATCTGTCCGCCTGGGATGACATGCTCGACAAGTCACATTGCTTTACAAGAGATGGCTTGCACCTGTCACCCTTAGACTTTCAGATACTGGCCAAGGCTCTTGACGCCCCCATAGTGCCTTTTGTAGGCAAAGCTCAAAAGACAAACCCACCACCATAAATAGCACAAGTAACCAAAAACTGAGGGTAATACTACTCAATGCCAGAAGTCTAAATCTCAAAATGCACTCACTCGAGGCACTCCTCAGTATGGAGAACATTGACATCTGTGCAGTAACAGAAACCTGGTTTAAGGCTCCTGAGAGCACCCCAGCACTACTAGGCTATAACTCATACTATACCTTTCGGCCACAGAACCAGGACCGAAACACAAAAGGCAGGGGTGTATCCATATTCATCAAGGATACCCACACCTCCAGGTTAGTGGCGCAGCACAATGCATTGGAAATCATCCATGTGCAACTAACAATGGGCAAAACAGCAATCCAAATTGTAGCTTGCTACAGATCACCCACCATGGCCCAGGACCCCCATTCCGCATTTCTGGAAACACTGGGAAATATGAAGGTCCTACCAACCACCTTGATACTGGGTGATTTCAATTACCCATACATAAACTGGGAGAACTACTCAAGTACTAACTCCCTTGCCTAACGCTTCCTCGAATTTATAAACTTGAATGTCCTGGATCAACTGGTCAACACCACCATCAGAGGGAACAACATATGGGACCTGGTCATCACCAACATGGGCAACCAGTGTTCTACACCGGAGGTCAACCCCTTGCTGGTTAGATCAGACCATAGACTAATCTCTCTGGATATCCACATTCTGCCCCACCCCCAATCAAGGAAACCAGCATGAAAAACTTTTCAAAAGCAAACTTCACGCTACTTATGACCGGGGTGGAAAGGTTCACAGCGCCCATGCTAAAGGACAATGCTGTCCAAGCTGCTGAAACCTTTACAAAGGCTCTCTATGAGCATCTGCAGGAATGCATGGATCGTGCTATCCCAAGTAAAACCAAGACTCACTCTTCCAAGAAAAGGAAACCAGTTTGGTGGACCCCTGTCATAAACAAGCTATACAACAAAAGGAGGAAACTACTACAGAAAAGAGTAAAATCCCCAAAAGGAAAGACATCCCTGATCAATATCAACAAGAAACTACGATCCCTCATTAAATCATCCAAGGGTAGTTTCGAAAGAAAAATTGCCAATGACTCCAAAGATAACCACAAAGCTTTCTTTAGCTATGTCAAGAACCTAAGTGGAAACTCTCAGATCTGCTCTGAGTTAGTGCAGAATGACACAAAATACACTGAACCGACTGATATTGCAAACAGTCTGGCAGACAGGTTTAGTGCAAACATCACCCCCCTCTCACCCTCTAAAGGGCCCATAACCATACCAGAAGAATGTAGGGCCCATCAATCACCAACACTCAGGTTAAAACAGCCCTATCCAAAGCCAAAAATACAGCTTCAATGGGATTGGACGGGGTCCCAGACTGTGTCTTACAAGAGCTCTAAAACTAACCCCTAACCTAAACACACTGTTCAAACTCTGCCTCTCTACAGGCTATGTACCCTCAGAGTGGCACACAGCAACAGTTATCCCACTCCACAAAGGTGGAGCCACAATGCACCCCTGGAACTATCACCCTATAAGCCTGACTAGCCTGGTCTGCAAGGCAATGGAACGTATCATCATGGAACTCATTAACAGATACACTGGGAACCTCCAAACCTTGGACCCTACACAGTTTGGCTTTGTTAAGGGCAGATACTGCCTCCTAAATCTGGTGGACTTCTTTGAGATGGTTGCCAAGGCATTAGACGAGGGAAAGGAGGTCCACACAGCCTACCTAAACCTAGCAAAGGCTTTCAACACCATTCCCCATTCTAGTATTATAGGCAAGCTCACCAGCTTGAACATAAACCCCTACATCACGAGATGGGTTGCCAACTGGCTCATGGATAGAACCCTCATGGTGAGAGTTGCAGGCTCTACGTCTGACTCTAAACCAGTTACAAGTGGCGTCCCCCAGGGCTCAGTCCTAGGACCCCTCCTGTCCGGTATATACTTCTTTGAGGTATAGGCAAGCATAGGAGGACTATGGCTGACCAAGTTCACAGACGACTACAAACTAGGGGCCATAATTGATTCTCCGGCTGATACAGACACCCTCCAGATGGGTCTCACTGAGACGGATACCTGGTGTTGAAATCATGGCCTCAATCTAAATGCCAAAAAGTGCATAGTCATATCCTTTGGAAAAAACAAAGTACCCCCGAACTACCACATAGATGGTAGTCCCCTAAACACAGGAAATGTAATAAGGGATCTGAGAACCCAAGTAGACAGTAATCTCTCCTTTGATAATCATATTGCCAAGGTGGTTAGAAAATCCTTCTATGTGGCCCACCTAATCACAAAAGGGTTCACATCTAGAACAAAAGAGGTTATTGTGCCTCTCTACTCATCACTCATTAGACCCATCATAGAATACAATGCCCCATTTGGGATGTACCTTACAAGACACCTGCAACAGCTGGAAAAGCCACAAAAGTACCTCACCAAGAGGATTACTGGCCTCAAACAGATGCACTATGCAGCCCAACTCAAGAAACCCCAGCTGTATGTACTCGGTTGCATACCGCTTACCCAGAGATGATCTCTGCCTGACATACAAGGCCATGTACAACCCAGAATTGATGGACATGCTCCACCTAAAAAAAAAAAAAAAAATCCCAGACAGCCACATGCTCTAGAGATATAAACCTCACCACAACAATAAATAGGACATGCTGGAGGGATAGATTCCTATCTCAGAGACTCCCCATGCTTTGGAACAGGATTCCAATATACATCAGGCAGAGCCCCTCACTAACACTCTTCAAGAGAAACCTTGACAGGTGGATGAGAAACAGAAAATGTACCCCGGGGATCACTGCAGTGGCTCTGCTAGACAGTGGTGGAGGGAACTAATGGCTCTATTGGACATTGGTGCAGGGAGCTAATGGCTCTGCTGAACAGAGGCACAGGGAACTAATCTAAAGGGGTGGTGAAAGCCAACACATTCTGGCTAGGCTTATACAGATAGCCTAGTACTTACTTACCTATGAACCTATCAGGGGTATTTGAACATGGTTTCAGTTTCTGGAGGAGTTTTTTTTATGGTAGATGTGGGTATGGGGTTTACTGAGAAAGGTAGAGGCTGAGAAGAGAGGGTGTTAGAGAGTGGTGATGATGGGGAAGATGTGAAAGGGGATGCAGAAGTGGAGGGTGAAGTATTGTTAGAGAAGGGTGGAGGAGAAGTGGAGGGTGTAGTGTTTGTAAAGGATGAGGTTAGTTTGGAAATGAAGTTGATGAAAAAGGAGTTAAATTGTGTGGCTAGATCTATGTCTAGTGCATTAGGGTCAGGGCTGGGGTTTTCTATTTTGCCGGGATTAAGGAGGGTGGAGATACCTTTCCAAAATTTTTGTGGGTTTGTTTTATGGTTGAATTGGAGCAGGGAGATATAATTCTGTCGGTCTGCAGTGATAAGCTTTTTGACTTTGTTACGGAGTGTTTTGTATTCATTAAGTGTGGAGGGAGACTTGTTTTTCTGGTGATGTGCCCATGCTTTATCTCTAAGGTACATTATAGCTAGTGTGTTTTTGGTTAGCCAAGGGGCAGTTTTGATTTTTATTCTTTTTGATTTTATGGGGGCATGGCTATCTAAGAGGATTGAAACAGGTGACTGCATTTTCCAGGGGTAGAGTTTTTAGAGGGTTCCAGTTTATTAATTTTAGGGAGTTAGAAAAGGTATCTGGATTGAAGTTTTTTAGGTTGCGAGTAGTGATATAGTTGTGAGTTAGATGTAAGGGTGAAGGAAGTCGGTGTGTGAAAGTGGGGAGGCGGTCACTGAGGGAATCGGGAAGGGTGCCACTGTTAGAGAAATTTTGAGGGTGGGAGACTAAGATTCAGTCTAGGGTGCTGCCACTGGAGAAGTTTTTTGAAGGCCTAGTTACGGAGTTGATTAGCTGAGAGAAATTATAGAGGTTTATATTTAGTGGAATTGTGGGAGACTGAATGGAGGACCAATTAATATTCATGTCTCCCAGAATTATTGTTTCATTGTTAATGTTGGTTGAAAGCCATGAGAGGATGTCTTCGAGTTTTGAAATATTGTCACCAGGGGGGATGTAAAGAGTGGCTATACATATGTATTTGTGTTTATTTACTTGAAGTAATGATAGGAGTAATTCAGCATTAGTGAAGTGGGGAGTAGGTTTGTTATAGGGAGTAACTGACAAGAAAGATGAGTATAGGAGAGCTGCTCCTCCCCCTTTTTTGTGGATTCTACCTTTTCTGATGATGGAATAGTTGGGTGGTGCTATTTCAGAGTCTTTTATCTGATGTTTTAACCAAGTTTCAGAGATGGGCAGGATGTCAGATTTATTGTGTGTGTATATATATATATATATATATATATATATATATATATATATATATATATATATATATATATATATATACACACACACATATATATATATATATATACACATATATATACATATATATATATATATATATATATATATATATATATATACACACACACACACACACACACACACACACACACACACACACACACACACACATACATGCATATATAAATACTTATAGATATATATAAAAAGAGAGTATATATAGAGGGTGCACAGCATATTGAACAGCCATTATTCCTACAGTTGCCACCTTTTCAAATGGCTAGTGCCTGATTCTTTCCTACAAATGAGAAATATTGCATGAAACATATACCCACATACAATGCAAAGGACATGACACCACGCACAGTTTGCATACATATAAATGTTTATTTGTGTGCTATTTCAGTTGTTTAAACCATTTCTTATAGCATTTAGGTGTTTGAAATACATAACTGATTAATGCAACTCTCAAAGAAAGCATATGATACAGTAAGCTTCAAAATGTAACATACTTTGCTGTCTAGACTAAAGCATTCAAGTAGTACAACAGTGAAAAACACACTTGCCTTGAAGATAAGAATCAATCAACACTTAATTACAGATGTAGTTCAACAGCCTCCAATTACACTCTGTACTCAAGCCCCTAGGGGGAAAAGTATCAGTTTTCCCAATGTAAATGTACCCACTACATAACAATGCTTAACTTAAAAGTCACTATCACACTGACAAACAGAACTGTGTGCAAGACAGAAAGTTCTAGCCCACCACTGTTCCCATGGTGAAACATATGAAAATGTACAGCCATATACCTTAATGTTTCTTATTACTGATATCACTCACATGTTGTAACAGCCTAGGTTAAAAACATTTAATACCCCTCCCCCATAAAAATGTCTTACAAGAACATATAACAGTGTTCTCCATACACTGACCACCAGACTGTACAGGGTCACACATGTTTTGTCCAACTGTAGTCCTCATATATATGGACCCTACCCCACAACTTGTGTGGGAGTCCACAACATCACTGGAATGATAGAAGGAATGTCACACTAAATAATGATAGTCCATTAACTGTCAACCTTCTACTGCATGACATCTGGACAAAGCCTGGTATATAGGTGGAAGACAGAGGTTGAAACACAGGGCCATATTTGAAATATTGCGTTTATATACTGGGAAAGTTGCTGGTGTTACAGGATTGGTTGCAACATACCCTTACTCAGGAATATGAAGTCAGAAACATATATGGATGTTGCCATGTACTGATAGCAATCAGCAGAGAGAATCCCACTGATATGTCAGGGATAAGACCTGTGTGGGGAACAGACAAAACATAGCCAATCCTCTGGCCATTATGCGGATAAGCCCACAGTTGAGAGCTATGCAGACAGACTGCATTCCATGCAAAACTAGCATGTACACACAAACCCTGTAAAATTAGCAGTATTCAATGCATATAACAGCAATACTCACACACTGTCCCTAGGTCTGGAACCTTCTACAAACATGTAGTTGGCCTGTGTCCGCAAGTCCTGTTTTAAGAACTATTGCTACCTGCTGTCTGTAACACTGCTGCCCACACACAGGCAGGATGTCTTCCATACAGGAAAGGTAAAGGGACAACGCCCACATGATGTAGTCATTTACAGTAGTGGGTTGCTATGACATTGGCTATTGGAAGCCCTACACTGCTGCCTGCATGCAATTAGCAAGTGGGGAACACCAGTTGGTGCAGAGGCCATCGCCTGAACATGACCATCACCTACAAAAGCCATGCTTCAACCTACTCAAACAAGCTTGATCCCAGTAGTGAAGAGAGAGAGGGACACACACACACACACACACACACACACACACACACACACACACACACACACACACACACACACACACACACACACACACCAAAAAAAAATAAAATAAAAAAAAACACATAAACAAAACCTCCAATTACAAAACAGGAAGACATCCTGTACACAGAAGGACCCTGAAGATAAACCAGGTATGTGAAACATGTAAGCATGTCACTGAATGTAGTAATTGGTCTGTAAAATTGGGATAGATGATTATGAAAGATGTATATGCACCATCAATACTTGCTGTAATGATGTCCTGATGAAAAATGCTATGGACATAACATCTGGCTCTGTCTGCAGTGGGCTGTACCTGTCAACTGTGCAGATCTGCACAGAATGTCAAGATTTAACCATCATAGTGTTTGTTCTGTTCCTCCAAACATCTATATTACTCTGGCAAATAGCTGAAGTTGGAAGTAATGAAGTCATGACAGACACATGAGTTTCAGACCCCACCACCTTCAGAACAGTCATGGTAATGTGAAATGTATCATGCTCAAACTTCATAGGTTTGTAATAGGCTTACCCACAATCTGTCCATACATATACCCCCCTAATGTTAGGGTTTGTCCACATGTGATGCTCTAAGAGGTGGATAGGTTGAGTCACAGCGGAGGAGCTTGACACACCCTAGGAAAGGACAGCTCGCATATGGCAACCACTAGAATGTCTGTCAAACAGTCATAGTTCTACCACTGCTAGGCCAGTTAATGGGATGTTGCCCATATCCATATGTTACCTGTGAATATGAGTATTCTACATGTTTGTATTGTAAATCTAGGATACCTATATAGGGCATGAGCATAGTAAAGCACTGTTGCAGATGTGTGTGTTAAAACTGTTGCAGATGTGTGTGTTAAACTGTATGTTATGTATTGAATTAATAACATTCAACTGTACAATGTTCTTCTGGACAAAGTTCATAGTTGCGACAGATATTTGTAATCATTTACACATATACTTGTGTTATGGCAGCTATATTGATACGTTATCAAAATTGACTTCCCTGTTTGTCACCCAGTGAGGTGGACCAATGACCACAAGTCCTGATATAACAGTTTGAAACATATGATTGAGCTGCAAGATTGTAAATACAGTGTGCCATAATAACATAGAACACAAATGTGTACCAGGTATCCCCTGAGCATGTGTATGTATGCATATGTTCAGCTGAAAGGAACAAAAGTAATACCATAGGTTACAAGCAGTCCAGAAAATAGGATGGACATGTTGCACATGTGTGTAATATCACTGTCCATAACATAACAATATCACTGTCACTGCATACAACAAAATAAAATGTGTACTGCTACTGATTGTTGTATTGCCATGACACTGATATGGGTACTACAGTAGGCATGTGTGCCACATAGTAATCAGAGAAGTGTACAACTGTGTTATGACCCAATGTCCATGCCTACCACTAACAGCTATATCAACACCCATATACACTGGATATCAAAGTGTACACACCCCTGTTGCAATGCCAGGTCTGTGTGCTGTATGCCAATGAGACCGCAGGAAGTCATGTCAAAATGTTTCTCACCTCAAATGTGACTCCTAACCTGTAATATTTATTGACATGAGCACCCATTGCCAAGTAAAGATGTCATATGATGTTAGAGTACAAACCAAACCAAGACAAATGGATGCTGTAATCATCTCAGCAGGTGTTTACACAACATACCACTGTAAGGCTGTGCACACACATTCAACTGGCTTACTGTACTGAGTATTACTTCCCATATGCTGTAGGGACAGGATCATAAACCAGAAACTGTCCATGTTATGGAATAGACTTCTCATACATGTCAAGCAGAGTACCTCACTGGCCCTCTTGAAGAGAAATCTTGATGAGTGAATGGGAAATAGAAAATTCACCACAGGGATAACTCCAGTGACTTTACTTGATGGAGGCACTGGGAACTAAGGTTGAGTGGGACGGTGTCATGGTAATCCCATAGGCTAGGCTTGTAAAGGCTCCAGGGCCTTTAGCCTGGTACACACCTATGAACCTATGAACCTATATGTTTCCACAGGACAGGTTGTTATATTTCCTATTGAACTGAGCAGGCTATAGGACACATCACAGGTGGGGATTGTGATGACATGTGCTTTTGTGGGGTCATGTTTCAATTGTACAAGTGCCATGCATTGTAACAGGGGGTGTGTACACTTCATATCCACTGTAGCTATATGGAATCAGCAGTACCTTACCTGTAAAACCATTCTCCACCAACGATAGAGTAATCTCCCTTGGTGAACACCACCAAGACACAAAGCACATAGTAGGTTGCTATAGTGCCTGTACAGGGACACATAGGTGCAGACCACAACTTGGAAGCAAGTGGACCTCTATCTGAGCAAGCATGTAGGTTCACAGGTGACCTCCTGTAAGGCTGACTATGACTAGAAATCAGACATATGCAAACCACCAAGGCCAACTGCGACCATGTCTACATATATGTATGCAGTTTCAGAGCCAGTAACACAAGTCAACCTGTACCGGGGATAAAGCACACCTCATACACGTATGCCATGCATACAGGCAACTGCATCAGACAGGATAGGCAGGAACAGTGGCACCCTGTCCACAACAGTACTACAGGGGGATATACACATCACCCACACTCCTGCCCGCATAAATGGAGTGCATGGACATAATGCCGGCTGATGGCAATGACAGCAAGTCTCCATGGGGCATGAGAACATCACCATTTACCTCCTACATGAACACAGGCATGTGCTCACAGTCACATCAAACACTACAGTCAAACACCCTCATGCCACCATCCACATGGAAGATGGCCACTGTCATCCCTCTACACAGAAATGAATGGTGTGTAGCAGATTATGCCATTAAGTGTCCAACTGGAGGGCCAGGAGTGTAATGCAAGATGTACAAGCCATGATAGTTTACAGTGTTATGGTATAGTCTGGATTATTTGCAAGTAATACCTACTGTTGATGTGCAAGTGGACAACTGTATGAGGTCCTCTGACCTTTTTCCTGTTAATGTCTTCCAGGTACAATGTCCCTGGAATGTCTGCCCTCATACACACCCCAGGAAAATGATGCAATAATTCAGTTTCTCATAGTCCATCATGCCATCCTCTTTGGGCGCACGGCCCAGGATCTGCAGGAGAGGATGCCCTGTGGAATGAGCTCATCCACAGGTTAAATGATATCACCCTGCACAACAGCAATTATGAGCAGGTGTGGCATCACTGCATAGACCTGATCCACCACGCCCGTCAGCATGCCGCTGCAGTTAGGAGGGACCAGATAGTCACAGGTGGGTGTCATGCCATCCAGCCCTCACTGACATATGCTGAAAAGCTCCTTGCCAGCCTTGGGGAACCCACCCACCAGCCAAGCCAGCAAGCTGAAGACAGCATTGTGGAGGTGGGTGCCACCCACACAATGGACAAGGGGCATGCAGGTAAGGCCCCAGGGCACATTAGTAAACCACTGTTGCTTATCCATTATCATCTGTAAAGCATCTACATGCATATGTCAGATAAGATAGTCTGTTGCTGCAATGTAGTAATGAACAGATGTGCATAATCTCTAGTATTGTGGGTTTGTACTGTTGATGTGCTGAAATGCTGCTCTCTCCCTGTACCAATGCCACAGGTGTGGCTACTGACATTACGTCTCTAACACAACTATTTAGGTCCCTCTGGTATACAACTGGGGCAGTAGCCTGTAGCTGGTGAGTATGGACTTGTTTTATTCAGGTTTGCCAATATACTGGCCATGTTATGGCTATGCTATTTACCATGCACACATTAACACATCTACCCATAATGCATGCTGCACATGTTCACTTATTGTTGCTGTTAACTGCAGTGCATCACAGTGGTCACCATGGTGGCATATCTGAAGGTTATGTAAGAGTCTTGCAGTATACCTAACAAACTGTCAGTGCAAGATGTGTGGAAAGAGTCGAACATAATGGTGGGACAAATGGCCTACAGTAGGGACATGTCTGAAACATTACCCTCATACAGTGGCTACAACAGTGTATACACCACTATTACAATGGCAACTGTTCCTGATCTAAACAATGGCAAATCACAATAAGACATTCCACACCTTTTACAACCTATAATGCGATCCTAACAAGAGCAATGAATGTGTAATATGGAATCCTATGTTAGGACAACAAATATGGGGAATATATACCTTAACAAACACTGGAAACATATGTGCGCACACATTGGAAATAACCAGCTTGTGAGATACTGACAGCATTCACTCTTCTTGAGTACACACCTTCCATCAAGTACAGGGCCTTAATGTCATGCCAAGTAATGGTCTGCTGTCCAATAAATATGTCCATGGCATTTGCCCACTCACCTGCAACAGAGGCAGCCGTGGCTTGCACACATCTTACAACCATGAAATGGATCCCATATCTGAAAGATAGCACTCAGGAGTGGGAAAGGTAGTCTTACCTCACCATTGCATATACCATGGAAGCCAACAAATAACGAAACAGTAGCAAAACAGAGCAAAGCAAGGCAAATCCAAGCACTCAGGAACAAGAGTAATTCGTAAACGTATTTTAATAAAAACGTTTTCGCTCCTGACCAAAGTCGAAGCTTCTTCAGACAAACACAAAAGAGCACCAAATCACTTTTAAAACGTATGTCATGATGTCATATCCTTAGCAACAGCCAAGCTGAAACCAATTAGTTTTCAATTTACGAGAGTAAAATAATTAAACTAATTAAAATAAAACACATACTTTAACATCATTAAACCATTAATCAACCTCCCTCCAAAAAAAAATGTATATATATTTTTGAGGACATTTCTGACAGCGAAACGCTTTACAGGTTCCTGATACCACATAAAAAAACATTTCTCTAACTGTAAGGTGCAGAAAGAATTAAAACATAAATTTTAACCTCTAGAACTCCAAAAGTTTAAGTAGGTTAAAAACTGTAAGCTAACTAAAAACTAACATTATAAAACCTTATCCATTATATACTAGATATATTCAAAAAATAACTATATATGAATATATATCAAAGGATCCAATAAATTACACGTACAAACAATGAACATGAAATGCTTAAGGACCTTTTATGTCCCTAATGGACACTATACAAGTAGTTCAAGAGAAACTTTTTGTTCGTCTAAATGGCAAACGTAAAAAGAGGTAGTTTAGATCTAACACCTAATACTAATTTCTGAGGTAACTTTTGTATTTTAAAATGACAGAAATATTACAGGTTTCATTAAGACCAGGGGGGGAAAAAGCATTTAATAATAGCTGCCATTCCAGTTCCTTTAATTCAAGTAAGAGGGCTTGGGGACCCCCCCTGACCCCGACCTTCACTACATCAATCCCCATGAATGAAAAACTGTGCCCAACATGATCTAAAACATGTTTGGAAAGAGCGTTGTCAGTCTTTTTGTTTTTAATGGCATAACTGTGTTGGTAAACACGGTCCCGCAATCTGCGGTCCGTTTTACCAGCATAAAATGCCGAACAACAATTACAAAGTGCAATGTAAATTGTTGATCTAGTGTCGCAAATCTTAATGAGCCCAAAAACCCAAATGTATGTTGGCAAAACATATGTGTGCAAGCTACATAATTGAATGTTACATATGCGACTGTACTGTGCATTCGCAAATATGAACGTTCAATTATGTACAGGGATCACGGTACAGTGTGGTAAAGGAAATGTATCCCTTTCCTCACTGTAGTGCGATCTCGGAGTTGGAATATATAGTTGGGGTGGTGCAGTGAGGGCTTGATCCTCTTCTTAAATGGGATGTTAGGTGTACTAGTTAGGGAGTTACGGCAAGGGAGGCGTTGTTAAGTGCTGTAAAATGTTGTGTTCGACATTTTTGGCATTAATAGCTGATTTTTGACATTAGGGCCATTCGGTAATGTGTACTTTCGGTGATATAGTTCACTGTTAAGTACCATTTTTCTTTTATTTGATATTTTAATAGTAAACTATATTTTTATATATATATATATATATATATATATATAAAATTTATATATATATTATATATATATATGTATATAAAATTTATATATATGTATATATATATATATATATATATATATATATATATATATATATATATAAAATTTATATATATATGTATATATATATATATATATATATATATATATATATATATATATATATATATATATATATAAAACATATACCCATAACATGTAGTAGAGTCATACCTCAGCACCATAAGTCACAACCTCTTAGTGCAAGGGAATGTAATTTAAATATTGCAGTTATAAATGTAAAATGCTGCTACAGTAATAGCGGTTGTGTCAACAGTCATGTTGTGTAGGAAGTCACTTCTGATACTGACATGTACGCCATGAGTTACTGACAGACATCATAAAATCATTATAGTGAAGTACCACACAAATCACAGTAACAATCTTATAGAATACAGCAGAAATATGACTAATAAATGTGGGCAGTCTGAAACCATTTGGTCAGTCCAGAGGTATACACAGAACTCCTTAGTGCAAGACGTGTGGACCAAGCCTGACAAAAGGGATGTTTACAGCCATGAAAATGAGGATATCACACAAATACTGGAACAGATAAGCTCACACCGTTGATGCATTCACACCATCCTGTCTGTCCTACCACATATTAACCGGAGGATCAGAGGTCCCAAGCCACATACTTCCCACTAGTTAGTGATATACATCTTCACAACATCCCACTGCTTTTTCAGAAATACACAATGCGTATGGCGGCCAGGCAACAGTACATCTGACAAATGTCTGGACATAGCATCACACTAGTTAAATACACTGAGGTGCTTTGCATGCCACAAAGCACTGTATAAACTACAGGCAGACTTCCACAACACTGACCCAAGTTTCCTATGGGGGAATACACATGTACTTGCAAATGTAGTAGGCACTACAGGCATGTAACAGCACAGAGTACAGACACCAGTGTGAAAGTGCATACTCACAACCAATCTCAACACAGTAAGCCTAATTAATAGTACAGTATATGGACTGTGTGATCAAAACCATCTTCATATTTGCCACTCAAATACTAACCCTACATATACTGGCCCAATACACAGTGTAGTCTGATGCCTGACTGTAGTATGGGACATGTCTCAGTCTGGACCTACAAACATATATGCTGATAGGGTACCAGAAACTGGAGCAGCATGCAAAGTCAGATAGAACAAGACCAAGGACACTGACATCTTCCACAGTCTGTACACAGGCCAAGTAACATATTCACAATACACTGCTACACAATACTGATACGCTGTCAACAATCACCATAAGTACACAGAGCTCATTACTGTACAGACTACAACAGAATGTCCAGGTTTTGTCCTCAAATATAAGGCCTGCTATACATAACATGTCTAGCAGTCTGATATATCACTGGCTTGTTATCAGGAATGATGTCAGTAAATAATGATATACTGTACATATGCATCTCTTACTGCATGACATATGGACAAAGGGTGAAAGACTTGGGGGACAGAGGCACAAACACAGGGACAATATTGGTATATTGCTGTGATAAACTGAGAAAATTCCTGGTGGAACAGGGTTTGTTGTGACATATCTCTTCTGAGGAATATTAAGTCAGCAACACATATGAATGTCATCAAGTACTGACTACAATCATCAGAGTATGCTACTGCATTTCTAACGATAGGAAATGTCTGAGTAGCACACCACATCTAAGACTCAAAACTCTGTCCAGTCCGCAGATAGCTCTACAGTTGAGAGTTTCCTCAACCACATAACACTGTCATGCCATACTTTAAATCATGTAGAACAGCCATATCCACACAAACCCTGTTAAACCAACGTTACTTTAAATTTGAACAGAAATACTTACATTCTGTCCTCATGTCTGAAACATCCCCTCCTGTTTGTTGGCCTGTCTCCACAGTGTATGTTGTAAGACGTATTTCCAACTACCCTCTGTGATGTTGTTTGTCAGACACCCATATAAAGTCCTGCTCACTGTTAAGGAAAAGGGCCAACACCCACATGAAGGGCTTAGTTATAGGAGTGTGTTTCCATGCAATTGGCTATAGGTATGATACTACAGCTGTTCCACATGAAATTAGCAAGTGGGGGACTCCAATTCATGCACAGGCCATCAGCTGATAATAAGCATTACCTACAAAAGTCAAGCTGTTGCCTATGCAAAACATCCACCAGAGAGGGAGAGAGTGAGAGTGAGAGAGAGAGAGAGAGACAGAGAGAGACAGAGAGAAAATAAAAAAGGAAGGGAGTAACAGCCAAGCATGTTTGTGTATGATCCGTGGGTGGAGAGTGGTATCTGGGTATTATAAAGGTTGCCTATATTGTTTACTAATCCACAGTGTCACATAGTAATTGCACATGACTGTACACATTTATGGCTGTGGATTGTCTACAACAACCTCTACAGTGTTTGAAAACTGTAGGCTTTGTAATGTAATCATTGGGACATGTAGGTCCTCAATATAATGATGTAGCAAAACCACACTGCAATGGATCCTGTCATTACACAATCACCCCAACACCCACACAGGATACTGAGGATACACACTTACCAGTACTGAGTTTCAAACCCCTACCTATGTATTGCTATTACAGTGTTACTCAGTTATTGCACATGCCATGTAGCTTACATGTTGAAGAACTATCCAAAGGTATATTTGAAGGTGAGTGACATCAGTAGCAGTGCTTAAGGAGGGGTAAGAGAAGTGTAGTAAGTGTGAAAGTCCACAAAAACAGGTGTCAACAAAGACACACACAGACAATCTCACAGAAACATACACATTATCAGAGTTAGCAGGATCAGGATTAGAACTCCTACCTAACTAGTTTGCTACACTACAGTATTACACAGTTATCACAAGCGCCACAGAGCTTATAGGGGTGAAACATGGACATAGGGTTATTTCAAAGTGACTGACAACAGGCATGCTAAAGTAGGGCAATGGGAGGTGTAGTGAGTGTGAATGGCTTCAAAATCATTCATTTACACACACACACACACACACACACACACACACACACACACACACACACACACACACACACACACACACACACACACACACAAACACACACTTGCCAGTACTGAGATCCATAAGTTAATTGTTTCACAGGTGTGTAGTAGGTGAATGGGCCAGAAGACTCTACAAGGCTAGGCCAAGGGAATACCTTGGCATAAGGCCACATGGCAATAGTCCCCACTATGGCTTAGTGGTGTAGTCCCTGGAGTGGTCCCCAGGGGTGGGCATTGTATTCACCATCCACTCATCTGTGTTACTATTGTGGGTGGCCAGTGATGTGCACTGCTTCCCATGTATGTGATCTATATTCCATGTCATGGACAGTGTGTGGGTTGTGCACATGTCCCACACACATGTTCTTTGACATGTGGAGGTGTACTTGAGGTCTCTGGGGCATGTTGTATGGACAGATTGTTATCCTCTGATGTAGCATTCCTGACCTAATTTGCTGAGGCCTGGCTATGTAATTGAGGTTGTGCTTGCACCTACATTGACAGCACGATACAGGTATTCAGTGGAGTTAGTGTCATCTGTCCCTACAGGGCATGTGTATAAGGCATGGTATTCCTTTGTGGGTTACATTTGCGGACTCTACAGTTGTTGCAGTGGTCCAGTGGGGAACATAGCAAAAGGGCCACTGTACACATTTATCTGTCTACTGAGGGGATGGAACAGGGTGCCATGTCCCTTTACTTGCTGGATAACACACACTCAGTCAGGAGATGTAACACATCAAAGTACCTTCTGATGTCAGTGGCACTGTTGTGGTCAACAGGCATGTAGTCCACTGCAATCACACCATGGTTACTATATGTGAGGCAATATTTAGGGAACTACCAATATAGTGGTTGTTGCCTAGCCAAGTGTGGTTGTGTATGAGACGTGGGTGAAGAGTGTTCTCTGAGTAAGAGAAGGGTTGCCTGTATTGCTCATCAATCCATAATGTAACATGTAGGGCTATGGATTGTCTACACTAACCTCTCCTGTGCTTGACATCTGTTGTCCTTGTAAGGTGGATGTTGTGGCATATTAGGTCCTCAACATAATAATTTAGCCAAACCCGCCCTACAGTGGATCCTGTTATTACACAATCACAACAACCACCACACAGGATACTGATCTCACACACACACACACACACACACACACACACACACACACACACACACACACACTTGCATTGGGTGATGTACTGGGTTAGAGATCCCAAAAATAATTTTACCCTACACACACATTTACCAGAGGTGAGGTCCAAACCTCTATCTAACAATCTTTATGGACCATTACGTTACACATTTACCACATGCACCACTGACCTTACATGGTTTAGCATTGGCAACAGGTACTTCTAAGGTGGATGATTTCTGCAGGACTGCTAAAGTCAGGCTCTGAAATGTGTACTGGGTGTAAATGGGGCCAAAATCTTTGAGGTACAGGCATACATACGTAGACATATTTACACACACAAACACTTGCCACGGATGAGATTCAAAACCATACCTATGTATTTACTGCTACAACATTGTTCTACCTTTATGGCATGCACCATGGAGCTTACATGTTGGAAAGCTGTGTCAAGATATCTTTGAAGGTGACTAACATCAGCAGCAGTGCTAAAGGAGGGGTAAGGGGAGAGTAGTAAATGTTAATGTCCATAAAATCAGGTATCATCAAAGACACACACACTGTCTCACACAAACACACCCAGTTTCACAGTTGCCATGTCTGGGATTAGAAGTCCTATCTAAATTGCATGCTACACTATAGCATTACACAGTTATTGCAAGTGCCATAGAGATTATAAAGCTAACACTTGTCCAAAGGGTTATTTCAAGGTGATTGACATCAGCACGTATGCTAAAGTAGAGCAATAGGAGGTGTAGTGACTGTGAATGGCCTCAAAAGTATCCATCTTTACACACACAGTTTTCACAGTTGCCATGTTTGGGATTAGAACTCCTATCTAACTACTTTTCTACACTACAGTATTACACACATCACAAGCACACGCATCTTATAGGGTTGAGACTTGGCCAGAGGGCTATTTCAAGGTGACTGACATCAGCAGGAGTGCTAACATGGGCAATGGGAAGTGCAGTGTGTGTGAATGGGCTATAAACCATTCCTCTGGAAACACACACACACACACACACTCATGCAGACACACACTCAGTCACACACAACTTTACATTTGACAGGACTAGGTATACAAATGCTAGATGAATACTAATTTGTACTATCGTGTTAAACAGTTATCACAAGCATCACCTACACTATAGGACTAAGGGCTACCAAAAGCAATGTCTACAGTGATTGACATCAGCACATCATGTGATATTGGAGAATTGGATGTGTGGTGGGTGGGACAGGCCTCATGATGGAAATCTCTCTGTCACTCTCTGTCTCTCTCTTCTTCACATCTCTGTGTGTGTATGTTTGATATATTATTGTGTGTTGGCCTTAGATATGTGTGAGTATTCCTATCCAATGTGTGTGGAAAGCAGGAATGGTGTACAGTGCGATGTGTGCACAGATATCTGCGACTGACAGATATATATAGTCCACTGTGTTGTCAGACATGGGCTTCATTTTTCTTAGTGTAGGAGCATGCCCAGTATGACCTTCTGCCCAGAGTGTATGAATCCATTCCAGGTAGGTTTTACTCCAGTCCAGGGTTTGGTGTTCTACACCTATAGCTAGAAACCTGTTTCCGCAGGATGTCTGTAGATAGGTTGACAATATGGAGTCACAATGGGCAACAAATAGTGGGATACAGTAACTATTGTGTCTGTGCTGTTTGTGTTACATGGTTGATGTTAGCAGAGATATTCAGACATATGTACGGTTTTACACTGTGATATATTATGTCATCAACTACTGACAGATTAGCAGACTAGTTATTTCAGGTAAATACAAGATGAATGAAGCTGTGTCCAGTATAGTGGTCTGCAGTCTACATATTCTTGCACACTCATGCCATTCTGGAGGGGTAGCTGCAGTCACTTGCTGATGGGTCTGTGTAAATGGTCCAGTACCTTGGTACTATGGCGGCTGAAGATCCCCTTCTTATAAATATAAATATATATATATATATATATATATATATATATATATATATATATATAAAAAACAGAATGGCCATATCCTGCTGTGGCCATACCTCTCAGCTGTACAGATTCACCCAGGTTACCCAGAGGCAGGGATCATATATCTGGTCAGTTCCCCTTCACATTGTTGATTACGAGCAGGTTTGTAGCCCCCCATTACTGAGTTTGCAGGCAGGGGTAGTATGGGCACGCATCAGAGTTTCAGAATTCATACACTCCATGACTTCCATGCTTCTACCCCCCCACTCTGTTATTCTATCCTCTTTCTAACATTATGCGAGTGATATCTGAGAAGTATCCCTATAGTTGTCTCTTTATCCCAGCAGTATTTAGGGGTTGGTCCACAGTTCATGGAGTAGGACATGGTGGGTATGCTACTGGGATTTGTCAACATGGCCTTGCATTTGTGTTCTGTTGACTGTGTGATGTTGTTAGTTGGGACCCCATGAGATAACATACACTGGCACTACGGGTGAGGCACAGGCCTCACCTGTAGTGCCAGTGTATGTTATCTCATGAGCACTACAGGTAAGGCACAGACCTTTGACAGAGGACTGTAGGTCATCTGGTAGTGATGCAGGCCATCTGCAGCAGGCCAGTGCATTCTGTCACTCCTACATTCCCAGGCTGTGAACCATTGGATTCCACTAGGGTGACAGGGTAAGTGTGCAAGGTGTTAATGCCAATAGTTCCTGTCCATATTAATCCATTGGTCTGGATGATGGAAGGGTGCTGCTTACAGCTAGGGACACACCTGCATGGGACACCTCTTCAGCATGCTGCATTCTGTGGGTATTCCCATACAGAAGTGGGGGTCATACTGTACTCATTCCCAACAGCAAGGATATGACCTGTGATAAACCTGTGGCTGATGGTGGGGTGAGCTGAGTGCATGTGTGATATGGAAGCTTCTTGCAGCTGACTCACAGATATACCTGGGACATTCCTCTTATGCTGCATTGTACGGGGACATAGGCAGTCTGTCATTACTTCATAACTATGCCTTTGGTGGTCTGCCACTGACTGGCCAGACTACATCAGTTTTCCATAATACACAGACAACTAATGTCCTGCTAACCTGTATGTACAATTCCAAAGGTGTGTGCAGTTGACAGTTACATTTTATGTACTCTGTCTAGGGTACTTCCACCTGTGTACTGTCTGTATGTTTGGGCCCACATTCACGGCATGTCCATCTTTCAGATGGTGACAGATATTGACATCTGGACAGTGAGTATGGATGACTGCTGACATGGGTATTACTTAGAAGCGCTGTGGTTAGCACTGCAGTTGTCGGAACATGGGCCTGTCATCAACAGTACTGGCCATAGACCACCGAGACAGAACCCTCCATGCCTACATCCTGACCTCTTCCAGACAATATTGAACACACAACAACCTAACACATGGACCCCTCCATATTGTACACATACAACAATCTATCCTGTAGATTGGGCAAGCTCAGGTAGTCTGTGCTCCACTGTTGTTAAACCCACACCTACATGTTACTGCATTTCTACATAGGATTGTGGGGGGGGGGCACACCTGACGACTTTAAACATTTGCTATGACTGTACTGGTATTTCAGGTGCTTTGTTGGCTTCCATTTCATTTTGTATTCAGACCTATCACACAGAATGGAGGCATACCAATAGAGTGCAGATCTTAGGTTTTATTGACCTACATATCAGTTTCAGACATCTTACCCTTCAGAACTAACATACAACTGCCAAACCTGTTGTAGTCTGTCTGTGTAGGTCTGGAGGGGGGCTGTTCATCATTGCCATCAATAGGAGGCCTTAGCCCAGCCTTTCTTTATGGTCATCTACACCTGTCCTGCTGGCTGAGGCTGGTGTTGGGTATGTGAGCCTCACTTAGGTTCATAGGTTCATAGGCTGGTACTAGGCTATCGGCCCTATGGCCTATACAAGTATAGCCATAACAATTCCCTGGATATTTCTTCCTACAATTTTTATGTCCCTCGACCCCTGTCTAGCAGGGAGACTGACATGATCCCCGGGGTGAATTTCCTATTTCTCAACCAATCATCAAGGTTCCTTTTGAAGAGGGCCAATGAGGCACTCTGCTTGACATGTATGGGCAGTCTATTCCAGAGTATGGGGAGTCTCTGGGTCAGGAACCTATACCTCCAGCATGTTTTCTTCATTGTGATGACAAGCTTTAGATCCCTGGAGCATGCGGCTCTGAGGGATTGGGATTTCTTTAAGTGGAACATGTCCAACAGCTCAGGGTTTGACATGGCCTTGTATATTAAGCAGAGATCACCTCTGAGTAGACGATATGCCACAGAGTATAGCTGGAGTTTTTTTAGACGGTCAGCATAGGGCATCTGCTTTAGGCCTGTGATTCTTTTAGTGAGGTATTTCTGTGTCCTTTCCAGCTGTTGCAGATGTCTTGTGAGGTGCATACCAAATGGGGCATTGTACTCTGTTGCAGATGTCTTGTGAGGTACATACCAAATGGGGCATTGTACTCTATAATGGGTCTAATGAGGGATGAGTACAGTGGGACAATGACCTCCTTTTTTCTGGATGAAAAGCCCTTAGTGATGAGGTGTGCCACATAGAAGGATTTCCTAACTGTTGTGACGATGTGGTTATCGAAGGTGAGACCACTGTCTACCTGTGTCCCTAAGTCTCTCATCACACTTTCGGTGTTTAGTGTACTGCGACTTATGTGGTAATTCATGGGTACATGATTTTTCCCAAAGGGGATAACTATACATTTCTTGGTGTTAAGCGTGAGCGCATGGCTCTGGCACCAAGCATCTGTTTCTGTAAGGTCCTTTTGTAGAATATCCACATCATTTGGGGATTCAATAATGGCTCCCAGTTTGCAGTGATCTGCTAACTTTGTTAGCCAGAGTACCTTAATTTTGGCCTGTTCTTCGGAGAAGTAGATGTAAAACAAGAGCGGTCCGAGGACTGAACCCTGAGGTATTCCACTTGTCACTTGTCTGGAGCTGGATTTGTAGTCGGCTACTTTTACAGTCTGGGTTCTGTCAGTAAGCCAGTTGGCAACCCATCGAGGGATGTAGGGATTTATGCCCAGCTTAGTAAGTTTATCTATGATTCCAGAGTTGTTGATTGTGTCGAAGGCCTTGGCAAGGTCCAGATAAGCTATATGGACCGCCTTACCCTCGTCCACAGCTCTGGAGACTTATTCGAAAAAGCCAATCAGGTTCAGGAGACAAGATCGGCCCTTCACGAGTGCAAACTGGGTGGGGTCCAGTGTTGTAAGGTTGCCGATGTCTTTGTTTATAAGTTCCATAATAATGCCTTCCATGCCCTTGCAGATCAGGCTTGGCAGACTGATGTGACGGTAGTTCCCGGTATCCAAGGTGGATCCCCCCTTGTGGAGTGGGATAACTGTAGCTGTGCACCACTCAGTGGGCATGAAGCATGAGGTGAGGCTATGATTAAACATGACACTTAGGTGAGGTGCCAGTTCATTTTGTAGTTCATATAGTACACAGCCCAGGATGTCATCTGGTCCCATGGATGCTGTATTCTTAGCTTTGGAGAGTGCGGTTTCTACCTGTGTGGCAATGATTACCGGAACATGGCAATATTTTGGTATTGAGATGGGCCCTTTAGGGGGTGAGAGGGCGGTGAAGTTGTCACTAAATCGATTTTCCAGGATATTGGCAATATCCTTGAGATCAGTATATTTAATGACATTCTGTTGTAGCTCATAGCAGATCCATTTAGATTCTTGACATTACTATAGAATGTAGAAAAGAAAACAGCAGCACCCAAACATAGCTAAAACCAATAAAATTTGTAGCAGTTTTATTGAAGAGGTAAGTGCTTTCACACATTCACTGTGCTTCATCAGACCAAATGTAGCAAAACAACTCAACAGTTAAATAAAGAGCATCATCAATTAACCATTCAAAACATTCAATAAAAAACAAGCACTGAGACATACATTAATACAACAGGATGTCATTTAGAGAGGCCCCTAGCTTTTAGGATAGGTTTAATGGAAGTTCCACCATTGATGCCTGGAAACTTATCCGCCTGAATAGTAATGATCCAAAAAAGTTCACGGCTTTCCGTGTAATTCCTAAAGTCACCCCCACACTTGTCTTGAGTCAAAGTTTCAACAACCCTAAAATCAAAAATATGGTCACTGCTATATTCCGTATAATGTTTGGAAAAAGCATTATGCTCATCAAAATTATGTACACAATAGAAGTGCTCCCTCATTCCCTCCATAAGGGATCTATTTGTATTACTGATATAGAAGCAAGTGCATACCCTGCATTTGGCCAAATAAATGAGATGTCTACTGCGGCAGTCAACATTCACTTTAAAACAATACTCATGATGTGTGGTCGGGTGAACAAAAATCACTAAAGGATCAATATTTGAGCAAACATGACATCTCAAACAATGACTCATGCTAAAAGCTGATATAGGCTCCACACTTCCTGCTGGTGTATACTTCTTATAACACAGTTGCCTCTTTAATGACTTCTTATTTTAAAAGTGAACCTCGGATGTACACCTACAACATTCCAGATCTGGTCATCAAGCTGTAAAATGGACTAATTATTTTTCACAAACTCTATGATACTATTGACATCACTAGTGTAAAAGAAAGGCATAGAAAGTGCTTTGTTTCTAGAGGCCATGGAAACATGCTCCGGATGTATGACATCAGAGGTAGATGTTTGGCTCCAATGTTTCCTATGCCTAACATTGTCATGTATTACATCGTCAACTTCCTTGTCACAATAGCCCTTATCCAAAAATTTAGACCTCAACCCAAGCAGGTCATGTTCAAATAGTACATCATTGTTGTTGAGCCTTGAGAGCCCCATACCCTGGCTTTTAACTATGTTTTTAAACACATGGCCAGAGTACATGCTATTCTGTTGCAGCAACACTTTAGATGTAAAATAGATGTAGAAAAGTCAGGGTATGAGACTCTCGAGGCTCAACAACAATGATGCATTATGCATTTTATGAGGGATCTCAACTTCATACTGAGGCTGGTAAGGGAGGTTTTTGCATCCTGGGATTTTCCTCTTTTCTACAACAGTTTCTTCCATCTGTTGTATAGTTTGTTTATGGAAGGGGACCACCAAATTGGCTTTCTTTTATTGGAGGAGAGCGTCTTGGTTCTATTTGGGATGGCATGATTCATGCACAAGTGGATGTGCTCATACAGTGCCTTAGTGCAGGATTCAGCAGTCGAGATGCATGTGTGTGTCCTATGGACACACATTTGGGCCACCAAATGAACTGTAGTGGGATTTGTCACCTTGTCTAGTACTGCCTAGTATGTTGACACCAGTATTTCTTATGGATTTCATGCTGCCCATATAGGTGTCCATTATCTGCTGCCATCCCATTCAGCCACCTGATTCCCTTGTATGCTTATATCCATACCATAGATACAACTATCAGAACATACTATTAGAGTCAGCAATTGATAGGAAGAGTGACTTATTTTGTGGCTTTGCCAGTATTGAGAATGGTGCTGGACGGCTGACTATGTCAGATGCACATAGTACACTCCCTATACATGGTAAAGCACAGGTTGTGTCATGTTTGGCATCCCTTTTGCCATCTGTGCAAGTCAGAGAGAGAGAGGTGTCATTCCCTGGGTCCCTACTGTGTCAGTGTATGTGCTATGTGTTGCCTCTTTGACAAAGCCTGGGCATACTGGACATGCCTCTTTCTGTCTACATGGGCAGGCTCAGGTTGTTCCTTCTCTGAGTCCCTCTGTACCTGTGATGGCCTTGGCAAGGGTGGGTGGCTGTGTGGCCTTGCCCCTTGCTGTTCCTGCTGCAGCTGTTTCAGCAGGATCATATTGTGTAGCATGGCACATACTGTGAACATTTGTGTACATGTAGCTGGAGAGTACTGCAAGGCTCCACTGGATATGTCCAGGCAGCAGAACCATGACATGGGCATCCCAAACACATGCTCTGTTATGATTATGGTTTGTGCGTGTGCCTCATTATGGAGTTCTTGTTCTGGTGTGTGTGCATTTCTGATGGGTGCTCCAGTGTGTAACCAGAATCCCCCACTAGGTGGCCATATGGGATATCCTCACT
Organism: Protopterus annectens; assembly: GCF_019279795.1. NCBI lineage: Eukaryota > Metazoa > Chordata > Ceratodontiformes > Protopteridae > Protopterus > Protopterus annectens. Next base: position 958,296,791 of record NC_056745.1, read on the forward strand.
GGCAAATAACTGGTACAGCTGTGTCATATCCAGATGTGGGAGTCATGATAGCTTCCAGGACTGCAAGCACACACATTCAAGATAATGCCATGTGCATTGCACATCACCTGGCAGTTGATGGAGGGGAAGCCCTTGCGGTTTATGTAGACCCTACCCTGCTTTCTGGGTGGTGCTTTAATGTGTAAATGTATGCAGTCAATAGCACCCACTACCTCAGGGTATTCTGCTATTTGGTGGAAGAGACGCATATTGCTGGTCAACTCTTCATGGGTGTTGAGGAAATATATGTGTTCACCGGCATGTGCTGACATGGCAACCAGGAACTGGTGGAGTACCCTGGATGTTGATGCCTGTGAGATCCCCATGATATCCCCATTTGCCTTTTGGAAGGTATCTGTAGCTAGTATTCTTAAGCTTGCACATACCTTGGTATCCACTGTGATGGGTTCCCCTCTGATGGTTCTGTGTGTGAGGCGTGGCTGGCACAGCTCAACAGTTTGCTGTAGAATGTCCCTCTCCACCCTATAGCACTACACCTATCTCCAGCTCATGTAGCTCCTGGTAGGTTACCCTAGGTCTGTACACTCTTCTCCTTCTCCTCACTGTGGGTTGGTCGTCAGCATTCACATCCTCACCACCCTCAGCCTCTTCCACATATTGATGTATGAGAGCAACAGTAGCCCCTAACATTTTGTTAGTTTTGTCAGGTAAAATTTCCCCATCTGTGTACACTGGTGGTGTAAAGCCTGTGGGAAATACCAGACTGGAAGGTGTTTGCATAGTTTATAGTAGTATGCTAGGCTGTTCCATGTGTAATTGGCTGATTCTGATACATTTAGCCTGCCAGCTATGCTAGTTCTACTTGATTGCCTTCTTACAGCTGTTTTCCCTTCCCATTGCCTTCCCGTTTAAGCCCCAAGGCACGGCGTGCATACCCAGTGCTCGGATGTGAACAGAGCTGCTATTTCCTGTTTTTTTTTTTGTTTTGTTCAAAACCCGGTGTGCAGTGTCCACACCCATTTAGGCAATGTAAACACTGCTAGGCTGCCTCAAACATGGGCCACAGAGCTCCAATAAGCTTTTAGCATGTGACACTCCCCCTTATGAGGTCATCTACCTCTTATACTTATACCATGGTGTTGCTACACCTACACGGTTAGGTGCAAGCTAACACTGAGAGGAAATCTGTGATTCACTATCAATTCCCTCATTTGCATAAAACAGAATGCTAATTTATAGTTATCACACTTACACTGAGCCTTCCCCCTTAGCAACCACTATTCCCTGGTATTGTTGTCTTATGCATGCCATTGACTATCATGGCAAAATGCTGATTTGGGTGTAAAAGCTTATTTCCAACTTTTTTTCTTATTTTTGGGCTGATCCCATTTGCGCACCGCTGCCCTATGCTTAAACAGACAAAAATGGCCAAAAAAAAAAAAAAAAGATATTTTTTTATAAAATAAAAGATATTGTTTATAAATTTGAAAATATTTCTCATGCCAATGGCCATATATTTGGCCATTGGCATGCCTACTGCATCGAATACATGCTTTCTTTGGAGCTGTCATGCCTCCATTTTGTAATTTGCAAAAATGTATTCGGTTAGTAACCAACTACATTTCTGCAGGTTACACTATTCCTGCACAGATTCCTGCCTGCTTCCTGGATCACTAATTCACCTCATCTGCATGATTTTCACCAGCAAATGGGGTAATTAGCATATAGCAGTGGTGTCTGCTCAAGAATAGTGTAGGAGCGCTCATGCATGTCCCAGGAGTTCATTCCTAGATCGCTCGTCGGCAATATTGCATGCAGCAGCTCTTGCACTATTCCTGCACTCCGTGCAGAGCTTTCTGAATCCGAGGCACTGTTTTACAGACATATCTGTATATACAATTACTTTTTAAGGATTTTTTTTTTCATCCAGGGGTTCAGACTGTGCACAAGAAACAGGTATTGAGCTATGTGGTGTTTCCACCAGAAGATGAAATATAATTTCCTCACTATACCGATTGTGCAAACTTGTGTCACTGCCTGTGGAGTTACCCACCAACAAAAGGGTAGGGGGCCATGCATACACAATTTGAAGCTGTATACAACTAGTCTGATGCTACACCAAGGGAATGAAAGTAATGGAATCATTGATCAGTTAGTAAGTGATTATTTTTGCTGTAGACCCTGTGAAGAAACATGTCATGATATGATTAATTTGATTTATTGGAAGGCATACATGACTTTTTATTAAGGAGATTGCATCCACACTTACCATGCAATACCACAAGAGTCTGTGCTACACACACACACACACACACACACACACATATATATATATATATATATATATATATATATATATATATATATATATATATGGATGAATTCACTTTACAAGCTCAAAATACTGAAATATCAAAATTCAGTATTTCGAGCCCATAAAGTGGAATCCTGACAAGAGCAAAACCTTAGAAGCATAAAATTCAAAACCTCGAATACCGGAGGTTTTGAATTTCGCGCTTCTGAGGTTTCGCTGTGGTTATGGATGCAGGTAAGTGTGTATGTGCTAAGGTTTTTGAGTAGGGGCTGTGGTGTGCGTCACTGTGTTTGCTGCTGTGATATGTGTGTGCGAGGAGAATGTAACTTGTGTGGTGGTGTTTTGTGTGTGTTTGTATGTAGTGCAACCTCGGAGTGAGAATATTTAAGTAGGGGGGTGTGGGGGGTGCAGCCCCCCACATGGGGGTGCAGGAGGGCTTTTCTATGTGTTTTAAATGCACCCAAATGATGTGTTTTTCCTCAAGAATGAAACTGTCTCTCCTGTGTCTTGTTCACTGTGATGCTGCATTTTTTTATCCTAAAAATACAGGTTTACATATAATTACACATTCCTACTCTAAATGAATTCAGTCAGTTCTGAGGCATGCATTTCATTCAGAAACTTAACAGCATTAAAAACAAAGCAAGTCATTATTTATAATTATTTTTCTCACCTTCCCTTTCTGCTACTGCCTGTGATATACATTTACCTCCTGCATTGTTGTTCAGACTGTGTAAAGTGAAATGTAGACCTTTAAGGCTTTGCTGGAAGGGTGGGAGATACTAATTATTATGTAATTTCTTATGCTTTTCATCCTTTGTTACATTAAGGTAGCCTGCAGTGTGGTTCTGGGCATCATTACCAGAGACCAGAGTCATTAGTAACCATCTGTACACATGTAAAGGTAATGAACACAGCACTGAATATGACACTTTATATATTCCAAACATTTACAAGGAGGGGTACAGCACTATTGCAAGGTTTCATGCCTTACCAGTCAAAGGCTAAGCATGAAGGTTTCAAACTGAACTCCAATGATAACTGCCTTTTTTCAATATTATTCAATAACTTGCATTGCCAGTGTCAGTGGAGTAACAGGGCACACACTCATCTTTGGTGTAGAAAGTTGTGGGTTCCACTCCCACACCAGGTAGATGGATTACTAACACTGCTGTGCCGCATAATGGTGGTGTTACACTCATTAGTGTGTTGTCCTTCAGATGAGATGTTAAACCAAGACCCCATCTATCTACAATATTTACATACTTAGCATTATTTATAGTCTTGTACAACCAATTTTCCATCATTTAAATAACTTTGCACATGCACTTCTTTTTCTTTATCTACATTCATTTTATGACTCCCACCCTTTTCCCATAACCAAAATCATATTTTTATATCCATTCCCACTAAATTTTAACTCATTCAGTCTTTCATTGCATATTGTCTACATTATGTAAAACATCTTTCTATTTTCTTTACAAATTCCCTTCTTTTACCTCTATATCTATATTCTACATATCCATATTTATATCCAACATTTTAATTCATTCAATTTAATTGCCCTCACAAATTTTTCCCATAATGTCTTCACCCTTTTACATCTTAAAAAGCATGTTCTGTTGTTTCAAACTCACCACAATAATTGCATATTTTTTCTTCTATTTTTTTATATGGCATGTTCACTTTTACTGATATTTTTTATTGATAGTCTTCATTAAAAATGTCTATATTCTGCATACTTTTTATACCATATTGTTCTAATGTTTATGTCTTTTATTTTTTCTTCCTCCATCCTTTCCCATTGAGAAACACAATAATACTTAACCATTGTGTTCAAATACCATATTTTCTAACATCCTCTAAATCCTTTATTTTTATTTTCCACAGTATTATTTTTTCTTGGTAATCTTTTATTTCCCCATTCACATCTTCCCTTTCTCTTTTTAAATTTACTCATCATGCACCATATTTTTTGCATTTTTTTTCATTATTACACTTATTAATGGTCCATTTTCCTATCTCATCCATCTCCACACTTTATATAGACTTAATTATGTTGCGTATGCCACCAGCCTTTTCAAACCCAACCCTCCTTCTTCTTCCTTAATGTGTAATATTTCTCTTTTTACTGGATTTAACCTGGATCCCCATATAAATGAAAACACAATTGTCATTAATTCTTTTTCATATTTTATAGGAATCATGAAACATTTTCTTAGTATGCAATTTTCCCAGTAATAAAAAATGCATTAAATACACTTTCTTTTTATATGACAACTTTTATGTTCTCCAAAATAAATGTATATTTCTTATTGTGTTTATTGTATCTTCCCACTGTTGTATTTAGCTATCTCATTTCCAAATGTTATACCTAATGTTATTTCCTTCATGTTAAACTGAATATTCCCTAGTTTATTTTTTCTCCTAATCCTTTGCTCTTATCTCTGTTTATACGCATGCCTATATCTCTCAGATATGTATTGTGTTACTTGATAGCTAATTTCATTCATTCTTTGTTCTTTGTTCATTAAAACTACATCATCCTCGTATGAAAATATAATTGGTACTCTAATACCATCTATAGTCCTATATTCTACTACCTTTAATGATGTCTTTATTTTACTAACTAATGCATTCATGACTAATGCAAATTAAATACTACTCACAAGATAGCACTGTCTTATACAACTTTTTTACCTGTTTCTTGACTTAACCATCCATTCACTGCCACTTTTACTTTACTTTTTCAAATTTAGTAACAAATATATTTTGTATCGTCTCACTTATATTATATTCTTTTATAAAGTCCTATAACATTTTATGTTGTATCTTGTCCAATGCTTTATTGAAATCATCTGTCATAATGTTTTCCTATTTGTTTTATCATCAACAATTTCTCTTATTAGCATTAGTAACTTTTGAATTAATTTTCCCAAATATTGTTTCTTCTAATATTTTATTAAGTTTATTTTCCAGTATCTTGTCTATTATATCATAAAATCTTATAATCAAAATGATTAAGTACTATTAGCTTCCAATTTCTTATGTATTCATTTAACCCCTTTTTCCATATAAATTTCATAGCTACGTCTTATAATCAAAATTATTAAGTACAATTGGCCTCCGATTTCTTTTGACTTCTTTTATTCCCACCTTTTCCCATATACATTTCATAGCTACAGCACATATTTAATTTTGTCCAGTGCCATCCTCTATTCATTTAACACTTCCTCAGAATACTTCTTCTGCCAATCTAACATATCTCTCTCTTTATATATGATAGTCTATTCCATCCAGCCCTATTGCTGATTCAATATTTACCACTTTTAGTGCACAACTTACTTCTTCCATTATTTCTTTTTCTAAGCAGTTTTTGAACATATCCTCTCTTTCTTTCTTTTGTCAAATATGCATAGATTGCTATAATTCTATAAACCTGACCATTCCATCCCACATCTAGAATCATTACTCTGCCCATTATTACTAATGTAAAATCCAAAATTTAAATTGATTTTTTACACAATATTCCTATACCTGAATACATTTCTTTTTTTGTATGCCAAACAATCTCCCCTCCCTGTAATTTTTCTATTTGTAATTGCCCTTCTTCTTCTGTTAATAGTCTTGTGACCTCTAACTTAATCATGTCCATATCAAGTGCTGTGCACCATTCTTATACTCCTACTCTTTGTTTTCCATTCTTTATACTGTTTACATTTATTTCTAAAACTCTCAGCTCTTCATTTATTTATTTTTCTTGTATTCTTGTCTATTTTCTCCTGTTTTACCCTTTCCCTTTCTTATTTTCTTTCATGCCTATACTATTGAATTTTTCTTTCCTATATTTTACCCTTTTCTCAAAGGAATTTTTCTTTCCTTTTACTACTTTCTAATTCATCCCTTCTTCTTCACTTATTTCTGACATTCCTTCATTCCCTTTTTTCTTTTTTTATTTCTCCTTCTCCTATATCACTATTGTCTATCATTATCTGCTCTTATTGCTCTTTTGCTCTTGTTATATTTCTTCACTCTATTCTATCTCTTGTTTGTTCTCATGTTCTCTTGTTCTCTACTACTACCTGTAAATGACCTGTTTTTTCACATTTAAATCATCTTAAAATGATTAATTAAAAGATCACTTTTCCACCAAAAAAAAAAAACACATTTTTGTTGTCTCCATTATTTCACTGTGCCTTTGTTTCCATCTATATTTATCATATTTGGAATATGCACTATTTTTAATTTTCCAGGTTTAATACAACACTACATTCTCATCCCCCAGTCCATAAACCTCTGGTATCATAAATTTTAGTAATGTCTATTATTTCTTTACATAAAGTCTTTAAATAATCTTTTAGACTCTCTTTTTCATCTTCAATTCAAAACTGAACATATATTTTCTTTTTTGTTTCTCTATTAAATGCTTGAGAAACATACACATTCCATGGATTACAGTTTTTCTTTATCTCATATCAACCCAAAAGTCTCCATATATTGTCCAGATTTAAACATAATGTCACAAAAAGCATTTTTATTATATGAATAAATGCTCTTGCCTCTTATGGAGAAGTACCCAATGATGCTATTATGTTGTCCAAGATATCATATCTGTTCAGTCATTTTTCTTCTTTACAACTTATTCTTACTAAAGGCTTCTTTTTTTCTCACTTCTATCTTCTCTTCTTCTCTTCTGTCTCCCTCTTTTACTGTATCTGCATATGACTTCTTCTTTTTTGCCACTTCCTCTACTTCTTCTTCCTGAATTCTGTCCATTATATCTGCCCATGAAATCTCCTTCTTGTTCTCCAGTTCACTCTGTATCATCAAATCCTACAATAAATCATCTTGCAAGCCTCCCAACTGGAGGTTTCTAATAATATATCCTTTCTGGCACTCACTTTCACTCTCAAATAATTGCTGCTGAAAAATTACTTCCTAGTCTTATGAAGGTTCGACCACCTTCACATATTTATGAAAATCTACTTCTCCATTCTCAATATGCGGAGACACTTTTCTTGAAGGATTGCCTGCCTTTTTAACATCCAAACTAACTACAGATACCTCCTGCGAAGGCTCAACTACCTTCACACCAAAAAACCCTTAGATCATGCCTGCTCATTCCTTCCATCTGAAGTCTTCTCACATCTTGCTTGTTTATCATGTTGGAACAACTTCTCCTTACTGCTTTCATCCACCATGGTTCTGCCTGCTTCTCTGAGCCAAAACTGTGCCCAGAATGGAAGCAGGAAGTGCATCAACAAAATGCATCTCAAGGTGAAGCTCCCCAATGCCCTGGCCAAATTTCCCCTAATAGTATAAATATCACCTCGGGTTCTCCCTGAAAAGAGGCTACTAGCATAGTGGGAATATCCTGGTCAGCAAAAGATAAGTAAATAGAAAATAAATTTTAATCTGTTTGCTTTTTATAATTTTTTTTAACTAATTTGTTCTTTTGTTTGACCTTCAAATGAATGTGGAGCCCAGTGGCTGTTAAATTGGTAAACTGCAAGAAGATCAGCAAACATCTGGTCAGATTATGCAGATTATGCATTCTTTTACTTAGTTCTATGTATCATGTCCAAGAACATGTGCTGCGTTTACTGGTGCAGCTCAGTTTGCACTGCTATGAATGAGCTGTGAAGTGTTCATGCACTCTCCTAGGTACTATGTGATCCTCAGTCTAATGGTGCAAGTCTAATGCATGTTAAAGTAGTCTGGAAATACTAATGCTTTTCTGCACAGGCTGTGTACCCTTGCAGGGTGATAGAGGCCAGACAGAGTGATAGAACACCCTCATAGGTGTGGCTCACGCCCTGGTAGTTTCATTATCATATTTATCTCTTCATTCACATTTGAAACTAATATAGCAGCATGCAATCTATCAAAGTCCAGGGTTCCCCAACATGGTTTTAAAAAGATACCAACATTTTCTTTCACCTGTGCTTACAAAGTCTGTAGAGTGTTGCTTCTGGCAACACCTGGACAAAACAGATATGTGTTCAGAGATGGAGTATCACCGGACTTCAAAGACAGGGAACCCCCACTCCAGAGAACAATGTCACCATAGGTATGTTGACCTGCAATTGTGGATGAGAAACCAGCTTGCAGAGTAAGATTCAGATACATAGGAAAGTAATCTCTATTAAACTAATATGTAAGTGTGTGTGTGTTTGTGTATTTGTGCATATTTGTGCATGCATGTGGATGATCTGTTTTCAAAGTAGTGTAATTATGGAAGTGTGTGAAACAAAGTGCTCCATGGGCATAAGTGTTGGAAAACTTTGGAAGAGTGAGTATATCACAAACATTTTTGAACTTCTTGCTAAGTTACTTTTCAATTTTACTGTAACTTATGCCATTTTTGTTGTGTTATAACGTTATTTAGATTTCTATAGCATTTTTGTATTCTGCTGATGTTATTACTTGTGCTGGGTTAGCACAGTCGTAACTCTGGTGAAACTTTTAGTTAGAAATGTATTTTAAACTGTGTTACTTATTTGTTGCTCTAGCTAGGGGCATTTCAGCAAATTTCTGTAAAATATGTAAAATGATATTGAAAACGCATTGAGGATTGCCAAAACTTTTCTCAAGATCTGCAAATTCTACATCCAGAGGCCAAATACACCTCATAATGGGAAGGTCATAGGAGGAGGAAGTTATTGAACTACGCATTGTTCATTAGCTTTGTATTAATGCATATCACAATGCTTTAGGCCCTGATCAATAATATATGTTTGTCTCAGGTCTGCCTTGCAAAATCATATTACAAGTAACAATTCAAAATAAACATATTAAAAAATGGTAATAATTTCTCGTGGCTTAAACTTAACACTAAATAGTTGTTTACAAGATCAGCAAAACATGAAAAACTCAACATTTTCTGAAACCTATCTGCTAAAGCTGCCATTGCAGCAAAATTTTGATAAATACTTAGATCAGTATATTCATCACACTCCCCCAGCAGAGGTATTTTTGGTACCTCTGAATATATCATTACTGCCTGTAGCAATTTATTTTCAGTTGCACAGTATCCCTGATTTTACCATAGGCATACAAAACATTTATTTTTTTGTAGAACGGATACCTTTCCTACTTTATAGCCATCCTTTAAACATAACTATTTCCTTATGGTTCAGCTATAGAACATTGCTTATATTTATAGAACAAAACTGTGTATTACAAGATAGGGTGCAAGATGAGGGGGCATATTCCAATATCTACTGGGAACCTCCTGTAAACATTAAATACTGCAGTCCTTTAAAGTACACTACATATGCATTCAGTATCAGTAACCTATTCCTTCTTCTGTTATTGTATTAAATTTTCTTAGCTACTGAGGAGAATCAGTATGAATCAGGGAGATACCAGCGGAGGGTGGACTGCCTGTCTCACAATCCCATAAATATAGTTTAATATCAAACAGGAAATAAAAGACCAGAAAAGAATGTACCAGTACCACCCATCTCTAAAAATCCTGACGATTTCATTATAAAGATCATCTTTTATTACAAACAGCTAATGCTAAAAACTTTGCAGGCAACACTCTCTACTCCAGCTGTACCTCCAGAATCTGTAATAACATTCCATTTCCCCTAAATTTATTTATTTATTTGATTTATTTGACATTTGTTTACCAGGATGGTCTGACTTGGACAAAAATAATTCGTTTTTAGCAGAGGCCTGGTGAGAAAAGCTTCAAATACAGACTCTAATGTATAAACAAACAGAGCATTACAATAAAATAAAAGTGAAATAAACATAAACGTATAGACATTATAGGTAGAGCAATACAAATATACATGTGCATACCGTGGAGTAAAATGAAACAGTCACACTATGAGGAGACAGATATTAAGAAAAACATGTAACATAGTAAAACAATACATATACATGTAATACTATGCATTACATATACATGTAATGCATAGTATTCAAGGGTAGCCTTTCTTTTTTTTTTTTTTTTTTTGAATTATTTTATATAAGACAGAAGGAAGAAAAGGGCAGTAGCAGCAGGCTGGGGAGAGAATGGGGCAGGAGGGGCATTTAACCAGCTGCTGAGCATGGGAACAGCCAAGAGTTGTTTAGGTGCTGTTTTAGACACACTTTAAAGGCAACTACATTAGAAGTACTTCTTGTGGGTAGTAAGAGTGAGTTCTATGCTTTAGCAAGATTGTGTGAGTATAGACTTTGTCCAGGTGTTTTAGAGGATTTGGAGGTTGTGAGAAGTTTCTTATCTTCAGACCTCAGGGTTCTGTTTGGGTTGTAGGGTTTGATGATTTAGTTCAGAGCTGGACAGGCTAGAGGTTTGTTGTATATGTTGTGTAGTGCTAGTAGATGTACAAACTGTTGGTGATTGGAGAATTCTGGGTAGTTTAGTAATCGTAAGGATATACAAAGATGAGTACTAGTCTTAGAGTTTGTGGCAAACTTAGCCCCTTTGTTATAACACTGTTCCATTTTGGATTTAATGGAAGTCTGTAAGTTTGTGAATATTGTGGTTGGCAGCATAAAAAGGGATGGTAAGAGAAAAGTTTTGGTGAGGATAATTCTGCTTGATGAGTTAAGGTACTGTTTATTTCTGTAGAGCATTCCAAGTTTCTGGTGTTTTTTTAGCTTCTGCTGAACATGGAGATCAATTTTTAAGTCATCATCTACCTAGCAATTTTGTGTAGTGTTCAAAATGGTGTTGTTATCACCTGAGTGTATTTTGAATTCATTTAGGTCAATAGGGCAATTTCTGAGCTGAAAGAGAAGTAGTTTCGTTTTTTTAGGGTTAAGGAAGAGTTGAGATTTAGTAAGCCAGGATTTATAGGCAGAAAATGTCTGTTATGTGATGGATAGAAGAAGGGCTGGTGTGTGAGAAGTGCAAATGATTGTGGAATCATCTGCATATTGAGTGAGAGTTCCAGTTGATAAGGCATTGCATAGGTCATCTATGAATATATTGAAAAGTAGGGGTCAAGGGGAGAACTGATTATTTTCAATCATGTAAGCAACTGTAGAACCATTGTAGTGTGGGGGTGGTAAGGACTAAGTAATAGAGCCTACCTAGGAATAGGGGATGGGTGACAGTGTCAAATGCCTTTGAAAGGTCAAGCTCTGTATACAGATATGGCAAAGGATAGGATGGCTGTTGATGTACTGTGGGATTCCCAGAAATCATGTGGGCTACTGGAAAGAAGGTTGTTTTGTAACAGATATTTCATAAGTTGTTGATGAATACATTTTGCTAGTATTTGAGAGATGGGAGAAAGTATGGCTATGGGTCGGAAGTTGGCAATGTCAGAGGAGTCGCACCCTTTGTGAACAGGAATAATGTGGGACATTTTCCAAATGGTTGGCATTAATGATTCAGATATTGATTGATTCAGCAAGATGTTAATGGGGTAAGCTATGCAGTTAACAGCTAATTTTAGGTACAAAGGAGGGAGGTTGTCTGCGGAGTTAGAGCAAGGTTTAATTTTCTGCAGTAGTCTTTTTATGAGGTAGTGGGTACTGGTTGTAGTAAGAAAAAGATTGAGTTTACAGAAAGAGTTTTGGGCCATGGAGGGGTAGGGTGTCAGTGCCAAATTAGGTTGATAACCAGAATTTTTTTGGATTAGTTTTGTGCTCCTGTTGTAGGTGGGTATAGTAAAGTTGTTTATCTTTGGTAACCTGTGTCTTTACTTTATTTTGCAGCTGTTTGAAAAGTGTCAGATCTATTTCTGTTTTATTTTGCTTCCAAAGAATCCAGGTTTTTTTTTTCATTAAGTCTTTACATCCCTTGGTTAGCTAGGGGACAGAGTTCTTTCTAATTCTTTTAGTGCATATTGGTGCCAGTATGTCAAATAAGTGTAGGAAACAGTTGTTGAAGTAGAGCACAGCATCATCTAAAGGCCGATGTTTTAGTGGTGACCAATTAGTTTTATGAAGTAGCTCACTGAATTTGACTATAGAGAAGTCGGTTCCCTATTATATGGTTGAAGACACATTCTTTTGAATGTGTCTTGCTCGAACTTGAAAGCACAAAATGGCAAAATACCGAAATGGCATATAAGCAAATTCTTTGCCTGGGGAAGAAATCGCTTGTCCGTCTTTGTTATTTTGCCATTTTCATCACTGTAGTGCGATCTCGGAGTTGGCATATTTAAGTAGCGTGATGTGGGAGGCATAGCTCCCCATGTCAGGGAGTTCTGGAGGGTGAAGCTCTCCACTTTATGTAATGTTTTAAATTTTTTTTTTTCTTTTTTGGAACAGCGATTTTTTTTCCCTGGGGAAAAAAAATCACTGTTCTAAGTGTTCAGGATTGTAAGCTTTCGCTTGCATGGGGTCGATAAATCAGCATTTGCTTTTTAAAGCATTCACTGATTTAATATAGACCCAAGAAGTTAGCTAGGTTGCAGATCGATTTTAGGGTATGTGTTGTAGGTAAGTGTGTGTTAGCTCTCATGGCCAAAGCATTAAGGTAGTCACCTTGGATGTTTAGAACTTTGCCAGTGGATATAAAGTTAGAAGGATGTGAAACCAAGATCCGGTCTAAAGAAGACTGATGAGTGTAGCATTATTGTATCTAATAGGGCAGTTGATGAGTTGAGAAAAACTGTAAAGGTCAATGCTATTTGTTGATAGCTGTGATGTAAGAGAGTGCCAGTCTACGTTAAAGTCTCCTACAATAATAGTCTCATGTTTAATAGTTTGGGTGGCCTAGGATAGAATGCCTTCTAGGATGGGAGTATTTTGTCCTGGGGGAATGAGCAGAAAAATTATGCAGATTTGTTTGGTATTAAACAAGACCATAGGCTCATAGGTTCATAGGGCATAGGATGATACTAGGCTATTAACCTGGAGACCCTTATAAGCCTAGCCAAGAATTTCAGCCATGTTCCCACAAAGTCAACACCTGTTTCCCCCTGTCTAGCAGGGACACAGGTGGGATCCCAGGGGTGCAACTTCTGTTTTCCTTCCAGTTGTCCAGGTTCCTGTTAACAAAGGCTAGAGAGGTACTCTACTTGACATGGAGAGGGAGTCTAATCCGCAGATGGGGGAGTCTTTCAGACACAACTATATCCCACTAACAAGTTTTATTAATGTCACAGCCCAGGTTGAAGCCTTGCATGTGGGTTGCACAAGTGGAGTTTGACTTACAGATATGCAGCAACTCCATCAAGGCTGGGTCTGAGATGAATTTGCATGCCAGACACAGGTCACCTCTAAGCAGGCTGTATGAAACTATCTTTATAGGATAGGTGTTTGAGACCCTGGATTTTCCTGGTCAGGAACCTATGTGGTCTCTCCAGCTGCTGCATGTGCTTGGCAAGATACATGCTAAAATGGGCCAGATAAGGGTGGAGTACAGGGATGTTATGACCTTCTTGTTCCTGGATGAAATACACTTACTTATGAGATGGGCCATGTAGAAAGCATTCTGTACAACAGAGGCAACATGGTGGTCAAAAGTCAGGTTGCTATCAACCTGGGTGCCCAAGTCCCTCATAACTGATTGTGTGCTTAGTACATTGTCATTAATGTGATAATTAGTGGGGATGCCATTTTACCCAAAGGGGATAATGATACATTTCTTGGCATTCAATTTGAGGCCTTGCTGCTAGCACCAGTCATTAGTTTGGGTAAGGCCCTCTTGGAGGATGTTCACATCACTAGGAGAATTTAAGACAGTGCTCAGCTTACAGTCATCTGCAAATTTGGTCAGCCACATACCACTGGTTTTGGCTTGCACCTCAGGAAAGTATATCCCAAACAGTAGAGACCACCAGATCGATCCTTGGGATACACTGCTCATTACGGGTCTACTACTAGAGGTAGCTTCCCCTATTTTGACTGCATGGGTTCTATCAGTGAGCCAGTTAGCTACCCATCTGTTAAGATATGGGTTGATGCCTAATTGGAAGAGTTTATCAATTATGCCCCAGTGGAGAATAGTGTCATAGGCTTTGGCTAGGTCAAGGTAGGTGATGTGTACCACCTTCCCCCTCGTCCATGTTCCTCTAACATCTTTCAAAACACAGCTAAAGTCTCACCTAACTAATTCATAGTTGTACCAATACTCATCTTCTACTTAACTGTCCTCTGCAAAGCAATACCAACCACAGCATCACATGTTTTCCTTCTGAATATTTCCAATTTCTCCCCAAAAAAGACAATCCACAGCTAACTTTCTATGCCACCTTTCCCAGCCTTTGTTTCTCCTTTGTCTTGGCATCCCCTTTCTCTTTTTTCAGCTACTCTCAACTTCTACCTAAATCATCCCTTTTATTGAAGCAGACAATACCTTCAAGTTTTAATGTATTTTCACTTCTGCTTTTTAGCTATTCCTTTGCTTTTATATTACTAATAAAATGTGCTACATTCCCCATTTACTACTTATTACACATACATCCAACAATATGAATTTCTTTTTGCTCATAAAAATAATTTATTGCACTTTCTAACCACTGTACCTATGCATTCCACTTATATTACCATCAAGCAATTTCTTCCATTTTGTAAATATTGTTATATGAAAAACAGTTATCTATTTGTAGCTGCATTTTGAAAGGCTTGTTAACTTGTTAATGTTTCACCATTTTTGTAATGTCTGTATTTTAACATTATGTTACTGTGGAGCTTTTCTCCCCAGCCCTCTGCTGAAAAGCATCCATTCACCCAGATGGACTTTCCCAGTAAACAAAAACAATAAATAAATTAATTAATATAGAAGAATAAACTTATATTGAATAATTATTACTGACAGAATGCAACATGTCAGGATGTCATACTTGCAGGTATGTGGCCAGTAAATATGTATTCAGTGAAGATTATGGAATTTTATTACACAAACCCATATACTTATTCAGTCATATGAACGGAAATACAGCATCACAAAGATGAATAATTTTGATGTAAAAACACACATAACTCTGAACCAGTACTTACCATTATATATTGCTGCACTACTGAATTGCAGAGGGTTCGTGGGATTTTAAAACAGAACTTAATTTAGCTATTCTGTAATGGTATAGAGCAGTATTACTAAGAGTAATAATTTTTAAGTGAAGACAGACCTAAACCTGAACTAGCACTTGTCTATATTTACTCATAATCAGTGTAACATTCCTGAAAAAAAATGTTACAGCACTGACTTTTATAACATTGAAATGAAGGCTCCTGTTTAATACTTGTGAGTTATTCTGTTGCCTGTTTTTTTATGCTTGTCCAGAAGGGCCTGTGACAGCTCACCTACAGGTCATTCAGGTGTGGGAATGTGCACTGTCTCCACTTGCCCAACTGTTGAATGCTTTATAGGGTGGGAGCAGTGCCTCCACTCATGTGAGAACCCTAATGCATGGAAGCTTTGCAAGCCATTCCTGTGAGCTTCAGAACAACCTTGAGGATGGGGCCAAGAGAGTGATGGAGAGAAGAAATGGAGGCCGTACAAATCCCTACTCCAATGTGTGCAAAACTCTCTATTGTGGTTTACTTAGACCATCAAGCCACAGGAGGCACCTCATCACCATCAGGGTCACCAAAACAGGTCCATCAGGACAAGGGAATAGTTGAGACTCTCTAGATAGGGATGGTGTCAATCCAAGGGTCCTCATCACCATTCTTATTGTGTCTGTTTCCATTTGCATGTCTTGTCCTCCCATCCTGTTGTCAGTCTGCCATATTAGTCCTGTCTGTCTAGCCAGTACTTTATGCTTTGTGTTAAAAAAAAAGAAATCTTAACCCTTCCCTAGCCCTCTATCCTATACTATCCTATACAGTCTGCTCTCTTTCTCAACTTCCCTAATAAAAAAAAATGGAAAAATGCAATTCTATGTCCTACCGAAAAAAATATCCAACATATCCCACCTCCTCCAGCATAACCCTCTGAATATGTTCCTTTTATGTTTTCCTTGGCTGGTCTCTACCCTTTTTCCTATGTTTCTATCTTTCATGTTTCTAACCTTACACAAGCCACAACAGGGTGTCCATATCAGGACAGCTTCTGAATGAATGCAAGTCTTTAAAAATGACTGATGAGCTGTGGGCCAGCAATGCTAAGCCCTAACCAGCATATAATTTTGACAAAAGTTCTTTAGAGATCCAGACAGTTTTGCTTTCAACTTCTTGCCAAAAATATACAACAGCACTCAAAACTTAAAATACGTATGGGGTTTTCTGCACATAACTAAACTGGTTTCATGTCAGCTTACTATGATTCAGATCTATGAGACTGCACTGGGAGTTCCCTTGAATGGCTGAAAACGTCTAAGATCAGTGGTGAATGTTTGCACATTGCTCAATTAAATGTAGACATAGTGGTGTGATTCACAGAATCCATTTATTAAGCACAGGGCTATGAATATCACCTCTACTTTATAAACCTGTAGTAACAGTAGTATACAAATACTAACACAAGCTGTGGTAGAATGCAGTGCTCTAAACAGCCTAGTGCAATACAAAACAATGACATTTTTTGTCAAAGAATATTTTTCTTTCCCAAGTTATACCTTTTGTGGTACATTTTTCATTCTTACTAAATGTAAGTTTGCATATTTCTATGCAAGCTTCACAAGCAGCTGTCATGGCAGATGATGCTGATGAAAATTTCCCTTCTTATACACTGCAAACGTTTTGCCTTTGGTCTTTGACATGCACAAAAGAGGTCTTGCTTGTTGAATATGCAATAATAAGTAAATAAATAAATTCACCCTGATAATATTTTCATTATTAAAAATGTATCATTCTATTTATTTTTCCTTTCTTTGTCTCCCAGTAATGTGCACTAAATAGTGTGTGTGTGTGTGTGTGTGTGTGTGTGTGTGTGTGTGTGTGTGTGTGTGTGTGTGTGTGTGTGTGTGTGCATGTGTGCGTGTGTGTGTGTGTTTGATCAAGTTGTTCCAAGAATGCATATCTCATATTTCTGAGTAAATTATATAAGCCATACAGTTCATATGATTAAACATGATGGAGACACATGGAAGAAACATTTGGCTTCAGAAATTTGCTAGATTACTGCTACTAGCCCTGTATGGCAGCCAGTCTCTCTCTTTATCCCTGTGTTCTATGTGTTACACTTAAAAATAAAGATCTCCTTTTTGGCTGCAGCTCTGAGGATTCTGCCTATAAAGCTGTTTCATGTAAGCCTTGCATCTATCACCTTTAGTTCTTACTCATTCATCCTCTTCCCACTTTTATCTCCTTTAAGAATGTAACAGCTACCTTGCTTTTATCCATATTATGTGACCACTTTCCAAATTCTCTTTCAGTCTGTAGTCATACTGCCCTGAGCCTTTTTTTAGCACTTCATGTCCCTTGATACATTTATTAAACTCTAGTAACTGTCACTGCATAGTGTTTATGCCCATCTGTCTGTATAGCTACTAATACTAAATATATGCTGACACAATGCAGAAAACAAGGATTATATACATTTTGACTGTACACCATGAAAATTCATTTTAAATTTTGTTGAACATTACCACTGACTTTCACATTGCATACTGAGGGTCAGTGTAGAGAGCAATAAAAATACTTTTTTTTTTGCCTTTCTTTGATGTTTTCCTCCTATTATTTATTTTTTTACAATAGAATTTTGAGTTCAAAATTACCAAATAAAATAAATGCAGTCGGAGCCATAAAATGGAAGAAATTTAATATCAGTAGTTAAGCACTTTCATCTATAACATGACAACATAGACTTCTTCAGAACTGAAAAATACTACCCACCCAATTCATGATTTAAATAACAGCCCAAGTTTACATCACAAAAATCATTCAGGGCAATTAAAGAAGTACTCAAAAATATTAAAGCACTAATAAGTATTTACTAAAAGATAATGTGCTTAAATGTACTTCACCAACTCATTAACATCTGTGCCCCTGATATAATAAAACAGTATAATATTTAAAAATTAATAAAAGTGCTAGAATAATTTATTAACATTGTCATAAATCAAAACTAGTTAAAGTTGTGCTGAGTTGTTGTGGTCAATTTGAATATCATGTTCATGTTTATAAATTCTCATCATTCTCTATTAAAAGATGTGGGGCCTGTAGGCAGTGTTCATATATTTTATTGGATGAGAAATTAATTCTATAGAATGCCTTTGGGAGTGTTAACTGTGTGTATAGTAATTGTGGCACTGCCTGTGTTGTTTACTTAGCTAACTGTATAATTTGCCCTCGATTTTACATGGGCAAGACGGAACATCAGCTTAAAAAAGAATTTACATATATGTACGTGTCTACGTGATATACAAATTGCTCATGACAATTAATTCTGAATTCTTTTGAACATAATCATTGTTTTTTTCACATTGCACACTGTGGATCACTGCAGATAGCAACAAAAGGACATTTTTTTTCTTTCTGTGTCTTTTTCAGAAGTTTTCCTCCATCATTTTTTTACAATGGAATTTTGAGTTCAAAATGACCAAATAAAATAAGTGCTGATGGAGTCATAAAATGGAACAAATTTATTATCAGTAGTTAATCTCTTTTGTCTATAACGCCTTCAGAGCTGAAAAACACTACCCATCTGAATATTGTTTTAAATAGCAATGTCATAAAACAGTATAATATTCCAAAATTAATAAAAGTGCTATAATATGGAAATAATAACGAATACTGACAGCATCCACGGGTCTAACACAGCAGTTCTGTATTTCTTCTAGAGAATTATATAAAATAATCACAAAATGTTCAAAGAGCAAAAAGCAGAAACAAAAATCCGTAGTTTAAAACGCATTTAATGACATAAACGGTAAGCGCTTTCACCATATAGGCTTCATCAGACCTTAAAAATTTTACAAAAGACACTGGTTTAAATAGCTTTCATTACTCAAATTAATGACATCATTTCCTATTAATTAAATAATTACCAAACTACAATTCAAAATATATAAACAATAAATAGAATGTAAAAACTAAAAAACAATCTAAGAATTACTCAATATCATACACCAAATCATACATACAATATACAACTGCCACTCTCTATGGCCAATAGATATAAAAACAATTACAAACCCTAAACAATATATTGGTAGTGAGAGATGCTAAAATTGTGCCTACTGTGGCTCATAACATACCTTTGTTCTCATATTAGAGGAAATAAACTTAAACATGCATTCAAAAAAGCTATTAACAGTGTAACTGGCTAACTGATAAATAAGGTTCAAAATGAACGCCAATATTACCACATTGAACCTTGAAAACAACAGTTTACAAAAAACCTAATCTGTAAATAAAAAATGTATCAATAACTAGATAACCAAAAACTAAATGCTAAAATTATGTGCTCTGTGACCTTTTAAACACTTTTAATCTCCTATTGCATAAAATGGATTTCAAAGGTACTTTATCATTCAGCCCGAGGTTATAACAAACAAGAAGTTGATAGAACAATGGATGAAACTAATTTGGTTAGAAGTACAAAAGCGAGTCCGTATTTTTCTGATTCTAATGTGGAGTTTCCTATGTGTAGTTCTGGTAGGAATTCCCCCAATGTAATTAACGTTCCTATGTTTTACACCTCTGATACTAATATTCTAACTAGTATTATACAAAAACATTGGGGTGTATTGCAACTTGATGATACAATCAAGCAACTAGTAGGTGACGAGTCTAAGTTCCATTTTAAGAACAAACGAAATCTTAAGCAAATTCTTTGTCATCCGCATTTAGAGGAGATGAATACTGGTGATGAAATATTCTGTGGCACTAGGCCTTGTTTGAAATGTAATCAATGTGATTTTATTGATGTTAGGAATAAGTTTGTTCATCCAGTAACGCAGTATGCTTATTTCTATAATGTGATACCTGATTGTCAAACAGAAAATGTCATTTATTTAGCCTGGTGCACTGTCTGCTCTGCATTCTACATAGGGAAGACTAATAGGAAATTTAGGGAAAGAATTAGGGAGCATTTGTATCACATCCAGTTAGGAAGTGAACATAATGCCCTAGCTAGGCACATACAAGCTACTGATTCCACTCATCAATTTAAATTTTCTGCTCTGCAAGTAGTAGTTCCCAACGTTCAGGGTAATTACACCGAAAGCTGTGAAATAAAATGGATAATCAGATATAGAGCTGATAAAATGCCCGGGCTGAATGATAAAGTACCTTTGAAACCCATTTTATGCAATAGGAGATTAAAAGTGTTTAAAGGGTCACAGAGCACATAATTTTAGCATTTAGTTTTTGGTTATCCAGTTATTCATACATTTTTTATTTACAGATTAGGTTTTTTGTAAACTGTTGTTTTTAATGTTCAATGTGGTAATATTGGCGTTCATTTTGAACCTTATTTATCAGTTAGCCAGTTACACTGTTAATAGCTTTTTTGAATGCATGTTTAAGTTTATTTCCTCTAATATGAGAACAAAGGTATGTTATGAGCCACAGTAGGCACAATTTTAGCATCTCTCACTACCAATATATTGTTTAGGGTTTTTAATTGATTTTATATCTATTGGCCGTAGGGAGTGGCAGTTGTATATTGTATGTATGATTTGGTGTATGATATTGAGTAATTCTTAGATTGTTTTTTAGTTTTTACATTCTATTTATTGTTTATATATTCTGAATTGTAGTTTGGTAATTATTTAATTAATAGGAAATTATGTAATTGATTTAAGTAATGAAAGCTATTTAAACCAGTGTCTTTTGTACAATTTTTAAGGTCGGATGAAGCCTATATGGTGAAAGCACTTACCGTTTATGTCATTAAATGCATTTTAAACTACGGATTTTTGTTTCTGCTTTTTGCTCTTTGAACATTTTGTGATTATTTTATATAATTCTCTAGAAGAAATACAGAACTGCCATGTTAGACACGTGGATGCTGTCAGTATTTGTTATTATTTCCACATTCATTTGCTTCTACGCGGGACTTTTATTCCTGAGGTGGTGCTATATCATATTTTTGACTTTAAAAGTGCTAGAATAACTATTAGCATAGTACATTGAAAACACACAGGAATGTATCATCAAATTATTTAGCTGCTCTCATTTTTAATACTAAATTGACAGAAATAATTTCATTAATAACAGGTGATTTGGTGAATTAGGACAAAGTTGGTACATTAACTCTTTATACTCTAAACATGTTTCCAATACCCCAGCTCTAGGACTGGGTAGTACCACTTCCAGGGTACCAAAACAAAACTTCTCAAAGTTGTTGCAAGTTACAATGCATTTGTAATGTGTGTTGTTGTCTTGGGTAATTTGTATATCATTTGCATGTTTATAAAATTATCTTCCTAAATTGAAATTCTGTATTGCTCATGTAAAAAGTCAGGCAAGTTACACAGTTAACTAAGTAAACAACACCTGCAGTGCCACAGTTACTATACACACAATTAACAACACTCCCAAAGTTATTCTGTAAAATTAATTTCTCATCCAATAAAATATATGAACACTGCCTACAGGCATCACATCTTTTGTTGGAGAATGATGAGAATTTTGAACGTATCTATGATATACAAATTGCCCACAACAACAGCACAATACAACTTTGAGAAGTTTTGTTTTATGACTATGTTAATAAATTATTCTAATACTTTTATTAATTTTGTAATACTATATTGTTTTACATTAAATGCACACATGTTAAGGAGTTATTGAAGTACTTTTAAGCACTTTATATTATTTTTTACTAAATATTAATGTTTTACTATTTTGGGTACTTTAAAACTTGGGTTTCTGTATAAAACAGGAATCAGATGGGAAGTGTAAGAGTTATGTCTCCTGTATACTCAAATAATAAAATCACCTATGAGATGAAAACAGCAGAAATTCAAACAGCCAAATATCACTGAAAACTGCTTTTTATATTAGA
Source organism: Protopterus annectens (assembly GCF_019279795.1). Lineage (NCBI taxonomy): Eukaryota > Metazoa > Chordata > Ceratodontiformes > Protopteridae > Protopterus > Protopterus annectens. Next base: position 958,318,918 of record NC_056745.1, read on the forward strand.
AAAGTCTCTAGATCTTGGCTTTCAGTGGCCTGCTATTTTAAAATTCCATGTATAAAAATGTTGTAAAAAGTGTCATCCTCTGCTTCACTTGCAATAGTGCACACACATTATTATTATTATTATTATTATTATTATTATTATTATTTTTTTTTGTAATTGATTTCATTCTACCAGCTACCACCCCCTGCCCCAATCCAGCAAGCCATATTTGGTCCCATTGTAGACTGGCATTTCTATCCCCAAACTTAGCATCACAGCCTTCTTACTATCAAGCATTAGTACACTGTCCATATTCCCTAGTCTTGAGTGTAATACTTTACAGAAATGTACTTTACAGGACTGTCAATAGCATCAGACCCACTCAGATAGTTGATGGCTTTATACATGGGAACTCTGCCAGTTTTCCCAGTGCAGTTTTCTTCAACATTTACACTGAGATGAAGGTAAAGTATGCATAAAATAAATAATTAATCAGCTCATCTTTAACCTACCCTGTATTCAAGGGATTTCAGGATGCATGCCATAGGTACCATTGGCAGTTATGCACAAGAAGCATTCTAAATATTATATCATGTTCAAGAGCCAGAAGAAATGACTTCAGCTCCAACTACAAGTTTATTAAAGTGCCTGTTAGCTAATACATATTTAAACATGCAAAAACTCAAACAATAAAATAGGTCAGTGTTAAATGTAACAAAGCATACAGCAATAAAGAAACAATGAGCTAATGAGCTATAATCAAGAACCTTTGAAAACAGCACTAACAGTCTTCAAGAACATTTTAATCCAGGTAGTGCTGTGGACTCAGGCAAGCAGATGGCAAATACAAGAGAAAAAGACCTTGCCAAACAAATTTCCAGGGCTCAATAGTCTCAAAGCAGGTAGCCACAGCAATCAGCAGTCCACAGAAGGCCAAACCCAAGGAATGATTTGGCCAGTACCATGTCACAACGTCCCATAGGTAGGGAGAAGCCAAGCCACATAGAGCAAGGTAAGGTGCCATCCTCCTGTTTGGCAGAAGATGAACAGTACAAGTATCAATTGCCTGCTTAGTCGATCAAATGTTGTCGGCTAAACAGATGTTTACCTAAGACAGAGTCCATCATCTAGGGGGCCAATCGATGAAACTCTGGGGTACACAACAGTGAAGAGGGTCATGACGAGTTAGTCCCCAATGCTACTATTGGGGTATGTTCAGAGATGCAATAGGAAACCAGTGCTGAAGAGCACCAGTGATACCACAATATTATTCTAAATGGATAAGAAAGGTCCACCATATAAAACAGTGAAGAGAAATAAAGCATGAGCTGAACAGAGTAACACCATTCATTTCTTGCTATAAGGAGGTCGTTACATACTTTGGTTACAGACATTTCAGTACTGCTTCCAGCATTAAAGTTGAAATGGAGTAAATCCTTGATGTTAATACCTCTTAAATAAGTCCACAGATGAAGGAACCCTTTATTTTCCAAGATCTTACCAACAAATGGAAAATAATAGGAAATGTGTTGATAATTATCTGGATAATTCAAATTTAACCCTTCCTTTTTAAGATGAGGAACAACCAAAGCTTCCTTCAGCTGCATAGTAAACCTCCATCCTGAGATGAAGTGATGACAAACTAGTACACGAATGAACAAAGAAGCTCCAGTTATGTCAAAACAAGCCTGGTTGGCATTCAGCTACTATCCAGTAGCCATAGTATGCATACCAGAATGTGGGAGATAAATTTGTCCAAGTAAGGAAGGACATATACCAATGAAAAGGCAGGTTTAACTCTTGAGGACTATTGCCATCATCAGAGAGGCAAAGAGTGGAACTGAAGACCTAACAAGGCAAGGCTGATGGCAAAGTATTGGAGGGGGGGGCAGATGACACTATTTGGAGGATAAGGCTTTCCATTTGGAGAGGATGACTTGAGTTCACATCCTTTTGATGACAAGGAAAAGAGTAACCATACAATTTGTCATAGGAGTGATCTCCCTTGTGGCTTGAATAAAAGCTCCATTATGTTTAATATAGTTTATGATCATATACAGTTCCTTACCAGTTTCTAGATCTCTTCCTAGTTATCTTCAGTTCCCTTATGAAAAGGAGTATATCATTCAGTCAGTCTGTAGACATATTCTAGGTACAAAACACTGTGTACTATATGCTAAAATGCAGATTAAAATGAGAACATTTTTGTCTATGTGATTTTCATCCCATTACTGTTGACCATCTAGTTTCATCCTAAATAGCATGACCCAGTCACAACCTTACCTTGGACTTTTGCCAAGGATTAGGGCAACAGGTCTTCTTAACAGATGTCAATCATGCAACTGTAAGGGTGCTTTGTGACCTCAATGCCATTCATGTGTAGTGGCATAATCCCATCTCTAGGCATAGGAGGGCGAAATCTGTGCCATCTTTCTTGCTATATGCAGATGATTGTATGATCATGGCAAAACATGTTGATGAAGTCCTTCCAGTAATGTTAGAGGGGTTTTCATAGGTTTCAGGGCTTAAGTTAAATAGAAGTACACCAGTGTTTTTTAGGGTTAGAGAAAGATTAGGTAGAGGAGCAATTGGTAGTATTCAAGAGGCAGAATTCCCAATCATATTTAGGTCAGTAAGAGGGATACACATGTGAAGGAGCAATTATGCAGAATCCAGATAATTTCGACAAGAAAATTCAGTTACTGTTACAGGTAGGAGGGGGAATATAGCACCATACCTCTCAACTCTCCTGATTTTTTCAAAATGTCCAGATTTCCGCCTTATATTTTTGGTCTATTTCTCATAAAATGTGTAGTTTTCTGGAAAATCACTGGGATGATCTGAGGATTGAAGTCACTAAATTATGACGTACATTTGTGTTTCAGACTTCAAATCCTTCAGAAAATATATATTAACACAAACTCTGTAATTCTAGAAACTTTCTAAGTTTATAACAGCAATAATTAAAATCTGTCCACATTTTTGGGCCTTTGTTCCCCCATTTTGTCAGGCTTTATCCAGATTTCTTGCACTAAGAGGTTGAAACTTATGAGCACCTATAAAATTACAGGTAAGATAAATGTGATTAAAATGATGCTTCTTCCACAAATTTTGCATGTTATTAGACACATACTTGTGAGATACACACATCCCTTAATAAATAAATGACAGCTGTTATTAGAAGGCTATGTAGGGGATATAAATACAGAATTCCTATGGACAGAATACTTACATTGCCATCCAAAAGAGGATTGGTCCTAATACATATCTCCACCCAAATTATTGCTTTCAGTATTGATCACTGACTAAGAATACATGAGGAGGGTAAATCTCAATGGTGTGCAAAAGGTCAAACTACCCTTCACTATGATAATATTTGGGCAGAGATGAGAGGACTTACTTGAAAAAAGGAATTAAACAATTGGGAATATAGCATGAGACATGCTTAGATATCAGTGTATATAGGGCCTTCCAAAAATTCAGGATAAAGCATCTCAGCAAGGGAGCAGATAAAGAAATATGAGAAATATATATCTGGTAAAGAAGGAAGGTTTATATAATTTCAGCAATTACAAGAACCATATCACTTCTGATCAAAAATGGGTAACTTGTAATTCACTTTTAGATGTATATGTTACCAGTAATATTATATGAATTAATATGTAAAGAAGTAGGGAAACACCCTGGAACAAATGGTGTAGTGTTAAAATGTGTTGTGGTAGTTTAATCTATAAGAATCTGAGGCTTTCAAGAAGTAAAGAAAGGAAAATCTACTTGGAGAGACTTTGGTAGTATACCAAGGGTTTACACAGAGTCATTACACAAGAGTTTTGGGAGAATGCATGGGGGAATGCACTGAAGATTAGCAACTGTATATATATATATATATATATATATATATATATATATATATATATATATATATATATATATCTATGTATGTTTGTGTGTGTGTGTGTGTGTGTGTGAGATTAACAAACAGAGATTCTATCCCCCATGGTACACAACCCTCATTATAATGCCATGACATAACAGAATATCTAGTTATAAATTCAGCAGGTGTGGCATGGATCAGGCAGGTATACTTCATATATTCTGGAAGTGTAAGAGATCTCAGGATAGACGGAGATAGGTTAATAACAGCTGGGATAAGATTTTTGGCAAAGTTCCTACATGCATTTGGGTGTCATTAGGACTTGAAGTAGAGAAGAAAGATACTGGTTGGCAGAGGCATAACTGTCTCATCTATTGCACAGAGCATTACTCTGTATGGCTCTCCTCAACAACAGAGGAGCACAAAAATCTAAAAAAAGGTATGTGATATGATAGATGGTGCTCCTTGAGCTAAGCAGCCAGTCAGGTGGCCATTTCTACCTCCTACCCCTGCACAGCTGTCACTATTGTTAGACACCCAAGCCATGGGGTTATAGTCAGGGTTTTATCCCTCTATTCACCAGAATAAGCTTAAAATAAGTACACTTGATGACAAGCTATGACACAAAGGTGAAATCCTTCTTTTCCATGTAATTTATATCAGCTTCAGACTTTATTAGGAATAGAGTCTTGCCTGTGACCAGGAGACCGGGACATGGGTAGTGGTTTGGACAGTGAATAATCTAATTTGTGATGATTAGCTGACCAATGGGTTAGAAATAAGTGGCCTAAATGTTAGCTCTGCCAACCTGGACAGTAATGGGTATCCTGCCTATTATGATGTAGTCCCAGTATTGGCCTAAGGTTCTAACTCAGACAAGAAACAGTATGGGAGAATTGCGTGAAGGTTATCTGCAGCCGATGCTGTAGAATCACGTGAAGGTTATCTGCAGCAGATGCTGTGCTCATGCTAGTATCTGCAAACTCTGCTTCTTGTTGGGCTCAGAGAATATGGAGACAGAAGAGCACTCAGACATATCAGATGACAGCAGAGAGTACATAAAAAAAAAAATAAAAACACAGATGCAATCACAATAGTTTTCTTACATCACTATTTCCTGGTAGGTTTGTGAAATGTTTTCTAAGTGTTTTATGTTACATTTATTAGTATTTATGGAAAGAACCCTTGATCATTTAAAAAGCAATTGGAAGACATTATGAATAATAAATGTTAAGGTATTTAAAAAAAATCAAGTCTGGAGAAAGAATATTGTCAGTCATTCAGTAAATGTGCACACACACTCAGATAAACAAACACACACACACATAAACACATACACACACTCACACACACACAAACACACACACTCACACACACACATACACACGCACACACACACACAAACGTACATACACACACACATACACACACACACACACACACACACACACACACACACACACACACACACACACACACACACACACACACACACAGACACACACACACACACACACACACACACACACACACACACACACACACACACACATGTGTTTGTGAATGTGCGTGTCTGTATATATATATATATATATATATATATATATATATATATATATATATATATATATCTGTGTTTCTTTTCTGCACACTTCTTACTATTTAGAAGTGTGAGAAGCAGTTTGTTCATCACATACTGCTTTAACTATCCAAACCTATGTTTTGTTAACTTTATTTTAAATTAAATCTTATCAGAACTGATTTGTATTCCCATAATTATCACGTTGGGATCTTTCATTTTCTTTCTGCTGGCACACTAATCCTTTTAAATCAATTGAGAGATTAACTTGTGTCTAAATGTTCATGTCTAAATATCTCCTTTCTCCAAAGCAAACAAGAAGATAAAACAAATGATTGTGAAGGTTACATAACACACTTGACCTTGATGGCTCTCTGTGAAATTTATGCAGGACCTATTTAACAATTCTTTATTTATGTACACAAAGCTTTCTTCATTTAAACTTCATTCTATGGGAAAGCTGGTTTCTGAATTATGAACACCATTAAAATAAAGATCAGTTCAATTTTATGGGTAAATTGTCAGTGCAGCTTCTACTTTTCCATAATTTAGCATTTTCCAGCTGGGCTAATCCAACACCATGAAACAAATGCTTGCTACTTTGCCTATTAAGGTTTAGTGAAAATAAAGAACACATAAGAGAAAATGAGTAGATTTTGAAATTAATTAAAGCAATAGTTTCCAAAACATCTGTGATCTGTGGTTTTGCTTACCATCATAGGATATTTTACTTATTGTGCAGGTACAGATAAAGGTGGACACAATCATTATTTTAAAAGCATCTCAGAAGTGTAATTTTTCTTCATGCTGTGTTTCATGCCTTCTGAAGAGTTTCAAACAAATGCCTGCCTGATGATGTGGAAAAAGAAGCAGTGATGTAATTATGCAGGCCAAGCTACAAGCGCAGAATGCAAGCAGCGAATACCTCCATAGTACATGTAAATCCTCAGACCATAACAACGCAGTACTTGCAGTCTAGGGCTAAGGCAAATTTTAACAATATTTGGTGATATGTGGTTGGTTATGAAAAAAAAGTGGACCTGGCAGCTTAAAGATGGCATTCCCTTAAAATAGTACGCAGAATTTGGTATTGCAGTAGGAAGTCCTTTTACAATGTCAAAGGGAAAAAAAAGTAATAGATGAGACTGTTTTCTTTCAGGCAATGATTAATATGTTCAGGTATAAAAGGATAATCAAAGAATGAGCTATCATGGGTCATTTACTAGCAAATAATCAAAGACTTTAGGTTACTGCACATACTGTATTGAGAGAAAGTTTGTATATTGCTCAGCAGTACTCCTATCTAAATAATAAAACACATTTAAAGTAATGTTTTCCCGGCAAATACATTTGAAGAAGAAATGAAAGTGCATACACAAATCAGTCATAAGAATTCTATTTATTGTGAATTTTTGTAAAATGTTAGGTTTTCTGGTTGTATTTTTTGGTTAATAAAGCATAGCTGCATAGGCACATCTCTATTTGTTAAAGACATTGATAAATAATTAGAGTTAATTGTAGATTAATACCACAACCAAGACACAAAAAGCAAACACAAAGATACTTTTGCAAAAAAAAAAAAAAAAAAAAAAAAAAAAACACCAGGCCAGATATCCAATAGGAATTTTATTCCATAAAACTCAAGTATGGCTCAACAGCCTTTGTAAGGCAATACTCTTGTACATACTAATTATTCAGTTAAGCAATCAATTACTCATGCTATCAAATTAGATGACTTAAAAACCAACAATTACATTCAGTATTGAGGCCATTAGGGTTATAGAGTCAAATTTAAGTATATAAATATAATCTTTATATAACAGTTTATTTTTAACTTCCACATTATCGTACTAACTAATATGAATTTTTTTTCCAGCACAGTACTTTGTAACCCCCCCCAACTTCATCATAATGAAAGGTTTTAAAAGTTCTGCAACATGACTATCCCCTCTACCTTTCTTTATATCTCTCAAATGTTCTAAAAGCTTGGTTTTAAATGCCCTTTTGTTCTCTCCTACATATATAAAATTTATTGCAAGGGCATTTCAAAACATATATTATTCCCTGTGTGGCACATCCATACCTACTTTGTGCGATAATGTTTTTCTATTTATTCTACTAAAGCTTCTCGCCATAAATTTACAACAGGAACAACTTCCTCAGGGTATAGTACCTGTTTGCTCCACAATTCCAGGTAACCTATCTAGAGGGGGGTACAAATTTTCCATGTTCCGGCATGTCCTTCATATTTCTCCCTCTTTATATGAAATACCTGGAGTTTTGCATAACACATTTACAAAATCCTTTAAGTTCATTAAATAACCCCAGTAAAATTTAACTAAGTCTACCAATTTTACATTAGTGTAGTTACCTAAAAGCTGCATTTTATTGCATGTCCTATTGCACAGTATACTTTCCCCATCAAGGCATGCAATAGGTTATATTATTGAAATATTGTACTGGGCAATGACCCTGGTATGCTTTTTTCCCCTATTTGTAATTCTCTGGTAAATACAAACATTTTACAGTCACTTTAAAAATGGGTTTTCAGAATATCACAAGTAATGATGTATATAGTGGGTCAGTGATACACACGTCTAGTATCATTTCACAATAAACTCACAAAATGATGCATATTAGTTTCACATCCATAGCACACCTAACAGAAAAAAATTCAAAACCTTTTGTTTATTACATATTACAGAGTCCTGAAGTAAGGATGTGACCAAACTCTCCCAATTAAAATAAGACAGCAGGAAAGAGTGCAATGCACTATTAATTAGCCTTATTTTATAAATCATTCCTAGTCCCCCTTTGGCATTCCCCTGAGCTCATTTGCATCAGTGTCACTTTGTACAGTATATTTATTCTCATACTGTATTACTCACTACTGGGGCCAAATGCTGCCTTAATGTTCTTTCAGTAATGCTATATGCACTCTAATGTTATTGAGGGCATGTATTCATAGTATTGACCATAGCTACTCTAATAGCATTGTGAAATTTCAGTAAAACAGAAGCTTTTAAACTGTTTTAGTGAAATCTTTCTGTGTACACCTACTCTGTTTCCTTTCAGTGCTAACCTTCTTTATTATAGCAATTTAAGAGAAGGCATGGCTATCCCAAGCTTCTCTATGCCACAGCTGAAATTGAGGTTCCTCAGTAATAGTCATTTTACATTAAATAGTTTAACTGGGAAGGGTCTGCGAACTCTGACCACAGTGCCTTCACTCTTACATTCTGCAATGCTGAGCCACATGTTTTATTCATCTGTTAACCAGCTAAGGCCACCGGGTACAAGTGCTGTTTTCAGTTACAACCTACAAGTACTAAAATGGTACACAAAACAGATTGAGCAGGTGACTTAAGCTACTGCCTTACTTGATGTAAAAACAGGTAAATTAATGACTTACTGAAAGTCAGATTTGAAACTGAAAATGTTTACTTTGAGATGTACTGGGAAAAAAAAATACAACCAACTGATATTCACAGCTTCCATTTTTATAATCTCCAAAATCTACACAATTCCTTAAGTCAAAAACTTCACATCATTACTAAAAATGTGCAATAAAATAGGCATCCTCACTGCTCATATATTGTTGCTGATTATATCATGTATCACTAAAAAAGTAAATGTAGACCTTATGCAACTATAATAAGTCACACTGTCTCATCTATGGTGATCACACAGTGGTGCACTTAGGCACTTTCAGAAAGTATATGGTACAACTTTTGGCTTAATCAATGCTTGGGACATATTCAATTCAATAAATAATTTCAAATATGTTATTTCCTTTGCCTCACAAATGTGACCTATGTTCTGTCATGGAAACCTGCTAAATCCAGAAGCTGAAGTATCATTCCAACTTACACTAAATTATCACTATACCAAAGACTGGGCAAGAGAGTGGAGAAATAAGTAATAATTCCAAAATGACCCTACTTAAATTTTAACATGCTTGGTTCCTCACACAATCCCACAGAGCACTGCTTAAACAGAGTAGCTTAAATGATAACACTGAGTGCCCATGTAAAACAGTATAATGTTCCTGCTTATATAGAGGCTGCAGACATCACTTACTGGACACCTCTTTGTAGCATTATGTCACTAATTTCTAACAATAAAAATATCAGCCGTACCTTTCAACTTTCCAGACTCCCACAGAATGTCCAAATTTTCGACTCACTGTTTTTCTCGGCTAATCACAACATCCATGTTTTTCTGGCAAATCACTTTGTATTGAAGTCAGTAAATAATGACATGCATTTGAGACTCAGACTTCACGTCCTTGAAGTATGCATGCTAACACACATCCTCTTATACTAGCAACTTTCTAAATTAAAAAGAGTAATATTTAAAATATGTTCCTAGTTTGTGGCCTCTGTCCTCCATTATTTTAGACTTTGTTCAGATTTCTTGCACTAAGAGGTTGAGATAGGTAAGAATATCATTTTGGTAAGGCATCTTAATTTAGATATCCTTGTCATCACAAAAGGGGAAAACTCATTTTTGAAACAATAATCTAACTGTGATAATGAAAGAGCATGTAGAATAAAAGCATACCAGTAAAAATAGTACTATTAGACCTTGTTATAACCAACAGAACACACAAAATCCCCTTAGTTGAAATCCATTCAATGTCAGTCATGTGATCCCACTGTTTACTATAAAGAGAAAAAAAATCACTAGTTTGTTCAATGTTGTCCTTTAATTTAGGAATGGTTTTGACACCCTTTCTACTGTAAAACTAACATGATCAAACCATTTTGCAAGGTATATGAAAGCTCTACTCTCTCTTCCTTAATCAATACTGAATAGGCGTATTCATTTTACAGATTTACTTTTTTATCCTTCCACTCACACATTTCCCCTGTGTTAGTAAGGCTTGCTATCCCTACCTTTATTTTTTCTTTGTTACCCCTAAGTTATTAAGTTTCACTAACCCTTCCTTTTCCTTCTTCTTCTTATATCAAAACTGGTAGTCAGTCCTGCCATGTTTGTCGTTCGGATCTCTGCTTCTATTTATTATGATATTTCCCTTTTCTTGCCTATTACAGTTTTCTGAGGCACTATTGCCTTTTGCCTATGACTTCTGTACTGATTTTTGTAGCCCTATTTATAGGATAACTCAGTAGTTATCTTAACTGTAAATCACAATGCATAACAACTGTTTTGAAATTGACATAGACTACCCCTTACGGGATTCTATCTACATCATCATTTTAGAAGAATTACATACAACTTCCTTCTTCTGTTATCCCAGTTGACTCTTGCCTTCTTCCCCTCCCAAATAACATCCCTCAGCTCTTTATTAATTGCTGTCCCCAACTTCTCCTCTGCTTGATAAATATATGCCTGACCTAAATATAACACTAAGGGGACTACATGCATTTTAATTCCTTGCATCTTGCTATCTATATCCACAGACAAGAGCTTCCAGTTTCTCTTTTGTATTATCTTTTGTTTAGTCCCTTCCTGCATATCAGACAAACTTCCAAAATCAACAACTCTGCTGGATATTCTGTATTTACTAACTCTTTTGGCAAAACGTGGAACTTTCTTCCTGCTGATCTTATCCTTGAACTCTCTCTTACTCAGTTCAAAAAAAGCCTCAAGTTATACTTTAAAACTCACTGACTACATCCTTGTTCATAACCAAATGACAGTATAGATCCTCCTCTATAGTCTGTAATCATGTTACATTGCCTAGTCAGTTTGTCAACACTGTTTTAAAAATGAATGATTATATTACCTTCTTGCTCAACTGGAGCCTGCAAACTGTGTGTAACTTGTAACACAAAAACACTCCTGTAACTGACTTAAGTACCCAGAAACACAAACCAGACCAAATGTTCACACAGCAATTTAATAGAAAACACGTGCAGCAAAGTCTTAAAATTCCACCAAACAGTTCTTGTAGTAGTATATAAAATCAGTAAAGAAAAAACATCCGTTGCATAAATGTCCCATGCAGAAATAAAGTAAGCGCTTTCGTCTGATCTAGTCACAGACTTTTTCAAAACCATTGTAAAACATTGTATCATGGTTTAAATAATTAGCATAATCAAAATCAATTCCATTCTCACTAATAGGAGAATTAATTACGAATTAATAGGAAACAAAGGAAACTGAGGAGGGATGAGTTGGAATACAAATTCAAAGAAGCTTACCAGCTTCCTAAAGCTATTATGGTGATAATGTATTAAACAACTGTGGGGTTGATTACACAAATGGAACAGGTTCAGTAGGTTATAAAGTAAGTGGAAAGAATTATGAAGCACAGATTGAAGGTTTTAATGGAGACCCTGATGAGGTTTTTGACAGAGAATATAAACTCTTACATAGGTCTGAAAGAATTTTAAATTGTGATAGGAACATATATTTTTAGGGGGACCACAGACCCCAAAAGAGAGGGCCCAGAGATGTCCCAGGAGATTTTGGAACAACAAGAATCACAACAGATATTGAATAATAAAGAACCCCCCAGTGGCATTATATCCAGCTTTAATGGCAAACTTTTGAGCTTAAATGGTTTCAACATTTTTAATTGCACAGAACAACCAGTCACGGCTACCCATTTTTTCTTTATTTGAAGAATGACTCAAATTTGTTCCTGCTAGGAAGCCAGACATAGTGGGGTTATGACTGAACAGAAACTTTACACTAGAAAGCTTAACCTGCATTTATTTTTTCAAGACACAGGGGAACAAACTGGTTATTTACCCAGTAGGTTTAGGAAAAGAAGTATATTTAAGCCCCTTTGCACCCTGTGTTAGCTCATTATGAAAAAGTTTGCACTAGGGAAATATTCTATGAATTTCACAGCCACAGGGAAAAGTTCTACAACCTTACTAAGGATGAAGCGACACTCCTTAACCAGTTAAGAGGTACTGACACTATGCATGTCATGAAGCCGGATAACAGGGGAGGAGTTGTCCTGGCAGATAAAATTGATTATGTTAATGACATCACCAATATGTTACAGGATACTGACAAGTACGAGGTGGCCTCTTTCAATGAGATTAGCATTTCCCATAGAAGGTTACAGTTGTTTTTGGAGGACTGTTTTTTTTACAGGGGATGATTAATGAAGAGTTATTTAATTTTTTACAGAATAAACATCCTTACATCCCCTCTGTCTTCAGCATACATAAAGTACATAAAATGTGTTACACCCCCCCCCTTACAGACTTATAGTGGCAGCGCACAACAGTTCCACTTATTCATTAGGGGTGTTTATTGATTGTCTTCTCAAGGACACATTGTCCAGAATAGACTATATAGTTTTTGACTCCTGGGACTTTTTGTCCTGGATACAAAAGGAATTTTTTGAAGAAATTAAGGGATTTTCAACTATTGACGTAGTTGATTTGTTTGGGTTCATTTCCCATGACATTGGACTTGAATTATTCCATGAGGCTTTGATGGAATATGCTAACATTATTAATTTAGTTATGGAATTAATGGAATTAGTCCTTAACAATAACTATTTTGTTTTTGAGGAGGAATATTAGAGGCAGTCAAAAGGGGTTGCTATGGGGTCGAGTTGTGCCCTGATATATGCAAACCTGGTTATGACAATGTGGGAAAAATGCTTTATCTTTGGATCTGACTTTGTTAATAGTTGGTTATTGTACTTGCGATACCTGGATGATGTTTTTATTTGGTGGAAGGGACAATTTGTAGTAGCTGACAATTTTTTTGGCTACATCAATAATATATGTGATTATTTTAAATTCACACACACTTATGATTCCACTACTATTAATTACTTAGATGTTAACATTACTAGGGACGCAAACACGAACACATTCATATCCAAAGTCCAAACCGACATCCTCAAATAGTTTTTAAAGTTACAAATGCCACCACCCCTTTTATGTCAAAAAGAATCTTGTGAGAGGTCAAATGATTAGGGGGGGCCTGAATGTGTTCAACCCTGGATTGTTTGAAGGGGGAACTAGGTCAGTTAATACAAATGTTTACTGACAGAGGTTACCCAGCGGACTGGGATCATAAACTGGGTATAGAAATTCTGAGTGGGTGGGGTACTACATTTACCCCTTTGTTGGGGGTACCACATCCTCGAAAAAAGCAACTTTTCCCGGGGGTTAGTTCCACTCACTCACATTCTATGGTTACCTACTACGGTTCCTTCAGTCATAGGATTAGGGACATTGTCAATAAAAACTGGGTTATTTTGGAGGACCTGATCCAGTCCCGGTCAACAAATGTAAAATAAAATAAATAAAATAAATATCCTTAGCTGCCATAATAGAATCCTTTTTTTTATTCATACTCTTAAATACTTAATTTTATCATGCCCCCGTAAATATGGGTAATGCTGGACCAATTCATGTGTGGGTACATAGTTTATAGCTATAGCCGTTTGTTTTTCCTTCATTAGTTTTATATCCTGAAAAAAAGCAGAACTGTCTCAGAATATTCAATCATACTGAGATGCCCAGTTTCATCAGGTACAAAATAATATAATCTGCAAATAAAGACAACTTTTCTTGAAAACCATACCAGTTATGTGCTTGATTTTCCCAAGTCCCTTATTTTCGTTGCCAGTGGTTCTAAGTATAACAGATAACAGAGGGGGAAAAAGGACATACCCTCTCTTCTGACACAACTTACCAGAAATGGTGTCTCTGTTGCTGTTTTGTTCACTATTTTTTTTTTTTGGCTGGGTTTAGGTTCCCCTGTGATACACTGATACAAATGTCCCTGATCATGTTAGACTGGATTAGATGTAACAATGTTCAGCTTAAAAGTTACAAAAGTAAATAAATGCTTGTTTAGGGTCTTGATCCTGTCTTACTTATCCCACTCATTTAACTATTTATATTAACTCTACATTCAACTAACAATACAGAGAAGGGAAGACTCTTTTCTTGTATGCAGTCTTCTTGCACAAATAGCAGCCTTGCTAAAACTATCACAAACCAACATACTCAAATAGTTTTTTAAGTTACAAAAGCCACCACCCCTTTTACGTCAAAAAGAATCTTGTGAGAGGTCATATGATTAGGGGGGCTCGAATGTGTTCAACCCTGGATTGTTTGAAGGGGGAACTAGGTCAGTTAATTCAAATGTTTACTGACAGAGGTTACCCGAAGGACTAGGTTCGTAAACTGGGTATAGACATTCTGAGTGGGTGGAGTACTAGATTTATCCCTTTGTTGGGGGTACCCCAGCCTCAAAAAAAGCAATTTTTCTCGGGGGTTAGTTCCACTCACTCACATTCTGTGGTTACCTACTACGGTTCCTTTGGTCATAAGATTAGGGACATTCTCAATAAAAACTGGGTTATTTTGGAGGGTAACAAGGACCTGATCCAGTTGCTTGGTACAGGACCATCATTTTCATGTAAGTTGGTACACAGTATGAAGCATCCCTTGGAACATCCCCTTTTAAATATGAAGGAAAGAAAGGGAACAAAGAAATGTGGTAGATGTAACCAGTGTCCACTTATCTTGGAAAATATAGAAATACTGATAGGTGACCCACTGCAGAGAATTTATTTGGCAGGGGGGGAACTGTCAAACCAAGGGTTTGGTTTATGTGAGTGTTTGTCAGGGGTGTGCCATGTTTTATGTAGGCAAAACTGAACGACCCCTGAGAAAAAGGATTTACAAACACTCATATGCTATGGAGACTCACAACCATAATAATGCTTTGCACAGACATGCACTGAAATGTGGCAACTTTACAGGATACAAGTTTGGTATTTTAGACATGGACAGATACAATGAGATGGGAGGAGACTGGTGTAACCAATTAGCGATTTGATGTGGCAGTTGTCATTAAATTCCTCTCAACCACCAGGTATCAATGACCACTTATCTTTAGTGCCTGTACTGAAACAAAGAGCACTTAAGCTATAAAGGTGTTTTGTAAGGTTTTGTAAAATAATTTAGGAAGTCAAGAATACATATAAAACATATACTTCTTTACAAACATATCAGCATGTGTAATTCTCACTTCTAGCTTCAACCTGTTTCTTTAAAATGTTAATTGATTTTAAAATGTTGATTGATTTTGATTATGCTAATTCTTTAAACCATGATGCAATGCTTTACAATGGTTTTGAAAAAGTCTGTGACTAGATCAGACAAAAGCACTTGCCTTATTTCTGCATGGGACATTTATGCAACAGATGGTTTTACTTTACTGATTTTATTTACCACTACAACTGTTTGGTGGAATTTTAAGACTTTACTGCAAGTGTTTTCTATTAAATTGCTGAGTGAACCTTTGGTCTGGTTTGTGTTTCTGGGAGCTTGAGCCAGTTACAGGAGTGTTTTTGTGTTACTAGTGGATTTTACACTCCTGCATGCTCTCTTTTTATTATTGTATAACTTGTAATCATTTTGTGATTTTTATTGTATGTTTTACCTTGGAGCTTTTCTCCCTGGGCCTCTGCTGAAAATGGACATGTATCTAGTCGGACTATCCCAGTCAACAAATGTAAAATAAAATAAATAAATAAAATAAATATCCATAGCTGCCATAATAGAATCCTTTTTTTATTCATACTCTTAAATACTTAATTTTTATGCCCCCATAAATATGGGTATTGCTGGACCAATTCATGTGTGGGTACATAGTTTATAGTTATAGCCTATGTTTTTCTTCATTAATTTTATATCCTGAAAAAAAAGCAGAACTGTCTCAGAATATTCCATCATACTGAGATGCCCAGTTTCATCAGGTACAAAATAATATAATCTGCAAATAAAGACAACTTTTCTTGAAAACCATACCAGTTATGTTCTTGATTTCCCCAAGTCCCTTATTTTCTTTGCCAGTGGTTCTAAGTATAACACAGATAACAGAGGGGAAAAAGAACATACCTACCTGGTTCCTCTGTTCTGACAAAACATTTTAGAAATGGTGTCTTTGTTGCTGTTTTGTTTACTATTTTTTTTGGCTGGGTTTAGGTTCCCCTATGATACACTGATACAAATGTCCCTGATCATGTTAGACTGGATTAGATGTAACAATGTTCAGCTTAAAAGTTATAAAAGTAAATAAATGCTTTTATAGGGGTCTTGATCCTGTCTTACTTACCCCTCTCATTTACCTGTATATATTAACCCTACATTCAGCTAACAATACAGACAAGGGTAGACTCTTTTCCTGCATGCAGTCTTCTTGCACAAATAGCAGCCTTGCTAAAACTACCGAAATAAGGCTTTAAATCAAAACACAATGTACAATAAAATTACACTTACCAAAATTGGACCTCCAAACAACAGAAAAATCTGGGTTAAAGAACTAAAAAAAATTGCTCAAAACAACATGAAAGAAATTTTGAGAAAACATACCTCTAACTATCCATAGCAAAAGACAAAAACAAAAACACCAGACTATCAAAAATCAGATAATGCAAAACAGACATTCAATAAAAAAATACCGATATACACCTGTTACAAAAAAATTATTAGGTTTCACAGAAATGGATCATCAATGTAAAGAAAAAATCCTAAAGTAGCATGACTGAGCAAACCCTGGGGAGTGTAGGTGACACCTTTTCTGTTCTGCATTTCACCATACTGTTTAATCTAATGTTAAAGGAACATAGTATATTGATTTTCTTGATGTATTTTAGTGTCATACCCAGTGGCTATTTTAAATGCCCAAATGCATGTTAAAAATATTTAAACCTGTCAGTTGAAGTTTCTGTACAGATGCAATTCACAACACCAGTATAGTTTTACATCTTATAAGATAGACAATTGATCCTCAGTAAAGCCAAAGATGTAATGCCTGTACCAGTATTTAAGTGTTCACTGTGAATCCCTGATGTAGCATGTCCAAGCCTCAGTTATGTTAATAAGTACAGTAAAGCAGACACCTCAGGGCGAGAACATGTTGTCCAAGTTAGGTCCATTTATCACTTACAATCCCTTCTGGTTATTTGGCAAAGGGTGTGCTGTCACCCACTTTCATGTGCAATGGTGCTGAATATGCATTCTGTAGCTGTAAATCTACAGTAACTAGGCAAGATAACTTCTGTTAGAATGATGCCAGCATTTCACTAAAGTTAAAACTCTAGTCAGCTCTTTGCCATACTAAGTAAAGACTAAATTACAACCAGGGTCGGTCTTAGGTCAAGTGGTGCCCTAGGCAAAAGGGCTCCACAGCACTCCCCCACACCACCTGATGCCCCCATTCTGGCCTATTTACACCATCCAGTTTACTGGGAAAGTGACCCTGCTAGGGTGGTGTCCTAGGCAGCAGCCTAATTGGCCTATGCCTACAGCTGGCTATGATTCCAACCAGATAATATGAGATTTATTAGCAGTCCAGGTAATGGAGGAGCCAGTGAGAGGAAATGGGGTAAATGTCTGAAGCTAGCTTGTTCATTCTGAGGGAGAAAGGCAGACCCATATGTTGCATTGTTAACAATTGATGGATTCATTTACAGCATTTATATTGCAGAAAAAGATCACAAACAAGAATCTTTTTATCAATACCCATCTTCCTATGGCAGGTCCTATATCCAGGAGGACAACAGAAGTCAGACTTATGATGAATTTATTGTTGCCCTTCAAATGTTAAGATTTGCAATAAAGGAAGTAAGGATATCACTTTAGTTCAGATGTAACAGAATCTTATTCTAGAAATGGATGAAAGGCTGAAATAAAATCTATCCCACCAGTGTGTCATATTTATCTGTTCATGAAATTTTAAGTCTTTAGTTCAAGTTTTTGTGGATTGATTTCTTTTGCAAAATTGTAGGAGATCAAGGTGGTTTGTATTCTTAACAGCATAGAATACTAGATACACATCACTGAGCAGGATTCTATAAGAGGCACAGTATATGGATAGGGTTTTGAGCCTTTCTTGGTAAGTAAAAGATTTTAATATGGTGAGCTTTTTAAATGAAGCAACTCTGGGGTCTTTCTAGCTTTGTGATGTTTGGATAAATGCACACTAAAAGTGGCATTATATTCTATAACTGCTCTGATCAGGGTAGAGTAGAGGGGAATGTAACTTATTTTGGCCTCACTGAGGTACATTTAGTTTTTAATTAGACTAAACAGAAGGATTTCTTGACTACTGCTGCTATGTGATGGTCAATGGATAGGGAGGTGTCAACAAAGTATTGAGTTCTCTGATGAAAATATCAGTCTAGAGTGGGCAGCTATCTATATACAAAATACTGTTGAGACCTGCTTGCCAAAACAAATCATCAAATCATTGTGTATTACCCCTACTTCCATAACTTCCTCACCAACAAACCAGCAAGACAAATACCCAATAATCAGACCAAACCTATTCCCAAACTCACTACTGCCAGGATCACTCTTCTATATAATTACTAAGACTCAGAAACATTTTCTCTCTGCCTAAAAACACCAAAAACATCATTCAGTCTCTCCTCTATAATCCTTGTACTTCTTAAGAGTAACATTGAACCAAACCCAGACCCAACAACCCCTTTCCTCAACAACAGAGCTATTCTCTTCCTACACTCGCCTGCCCCCTCCTTAATGCACATAACATCAGAAACAAGTCAGACCACATAAGTGCCTTTATTTTCCAGTGCAACCCAGACATTCGTGCAGTCACAGAATCCTGGGGCAAAAAGACTCCTACAAGTATGTCAGTAATGCCAGACCCACATATAATCAGGTGGAGACTCTCTAATTCTGTCCAGAAATAACCTAAACCCAAAAGTCATTCCCCAAGGAAACTTCTCCTCAGACTCCGGCACTAATTAGATTCTCCTAAAATTTCCATCTCTAAAAGTCAAGCCATTGCCTGTTACTACAGTTTATTTACCACCCCCTGCTTCCCTAGATAAATTCAAATCACTCATCACTAACATCCTTAATAACTGTCCCAAAAATATTTGCATAATCTTTCAAGGTGACTTCAATCTTAATTATTTTGTCCCTCTTTCATCTGATATGGGTACTTTCCTAGCAGATCTTGGTCTCCTTCAACTCATAAATGAACCGACAAAACTTGACCTCAGGTCCTCAAAACACTCTCACCCGACTTGATTATTACAGACGTACCAAACTCCATTGCCAACATAAACATTCTGCCACTATCACTAACTGACCACTGCCCAATCACCTTTAGAGTTGTCAACTATTCTGTAAAACTACCACCAATATTAAAGGCCTTCAGAAACAAGAGTAGCACAAATATAGACAAACTCAGAACCTTTCTCACAGCCCACTGGTGCCATATACTCTTTTTACATGACCCTAATATAGCAACTGTAAGCCTGACTTTCTACTCCAGTTGCAAGACAAATTCTTCCCACTTATCCACAGGGTTTATAAATCCACCAAAACTGAACGGTCCTCCAATGAACTAAAACATATTTTAACTCGGGCTGAAGCATGGCAAAAATGGAAACAGAGCCCCAAACTGAAAACTGTACCTCCTTTATAGTCTTGTGTAACCTAGCCAAAAAGTCCATTGGAAGGCACAAAAGAAATTTCTAAACAAAGAAACAATTTACCCTCTTACATTCCCTAAAACTTTTTTGGAAAGCGGTTAACCTACTTACAGGAGAAAAACCTCCCCTTGATACCCTGTCTGCAAACACCATTCAGGGTGGTACAGCAAAACTTTCTCCAGAGGATTTCCTTAAAGAATTTAACACTCCCATCTATAAATTCCACACTTCCCACAGATCATACATTGCCCAAGCCACTACCATTCATCCCCCTCTTCTACTTCAAATGCATACATCCCAAAGATGTATTTATTATAGTTAAAAATATTTTTACTGACACGCCTCCTGGATCTGATGACACAAATGTCTAGTTTGGGTCATATATCACTGCAGATAGCATATATGTCTTCCTTTCACCCACATATATGTCTTCCTTTTACCCACATATATAGTCTGTATCACACAAAACATCATGCCACAGATTTGGAGAACTGCGGGAATTAAATCGATAGAACTGCAAAAATTACACTTACCACAGGATCTAGTACCTGTAAGTGTAATTTTTGCAGTTCTACTAGATCCTGTGGTAAATGTAATTTTTGCAGTTCTATCGATACTAGCTTATACTTTTAGCATCCAGATACTGGTGAGAAATATACCTTTAATGTTAATGCCAGATGTGATACCCAACATGTAGTCTATCTTGCCACATGTCAAATATGTAGAAAATTCTATGTAGGCAAAACTGATAGATTATTTAGAGTTAGGATTAGGGAACACTTATATCACATAAGAAAAAGTAGTTTGTTTAATGCCCTTGCTAGACATATTAAAGACACCAGTACGCAACACAAATTTTCTTTCAGGGCTATAGGTAGAATCTTTGAAAGTATAAGAGGAGGAGATATTAAGACATAAACAGAAGGCTTAGAAGCAAGATGGATAATCAGACTAAGGGCAACAAAAGGTCATGGTTTAAATTAATACATCCCATTAAGACCTACCTTAAAAAATAAACCCTTGCGTAGATGAAATATAAATTCTTTTAGGATTTTTTGTTAATGTATTTTATTGTTATTTATTACTTTTATATGTGTTTTATATTTGTTATGTCCTTTGTATACATTATTTTAACTTAATATGTCTTTAAATTTTTATGCAAGATTACGTGATAATTAGTATAAATAGAGATGTTAATACCTTATGTCAGTACACCTAAAGAAGCCTAGCTGGTGAAAGCGCTTGTGTTCTGTGTTTTTGGTCAATAAACGTCTTTGAAGCCTGGAGCCTTACCTCTGTTTTACTTCTGCTATTTTCACAAGTTTTATCATTGTTCTGAGGTACCTGGTTATTGTTGAAACCCTTTTGTTTTTTAGGTATTATCAAATGTTCATAGGTTATTATTAGGCTAACAGATAAGGGCCGTTACACGCCTAGCCAATATAACATGATTTTATCCAATATATGGCCCCTAGGGGGGAAAGGATGTCAAGGATTTGTGCCAGTGCAGAGTATCTTACAAATTGCCTCTCTCCATAAGGGATATAGGCACTACCCCAGGTGTAAATTTGTGATTTCCCCATCCATTGATCCAAATTGCATTTGAAATGGGCTGTGCTTAATGTGAATAGGAAGCCTGTTCCAAAGAAGGGGCAATCTCTGAGACACATATCCATCTCTTCAGCATGTTTTGTTTGATTCACTAAGTTTTGATCTGTAGATGGGGTGACCCTCATGCTGTTTGACTTGCAGATGTGTAGCAGCTCCATCAGGGCTGGATTTGTGAATGTCTTGTAGGTCAGGCACAGGCTATCCCTTAATAATTGGTAGGAGACAGAGTAAAGGAGTAGGGCTTTTAGTCTATCTGCATAGTTCATGTTGTTTACACCCTGTATTTTTTTCATGAAGATCTTGAGAGGTTGCCCCAGTTGCTGTAATTGCCTAGTTAAATACATGCCAAATGGTACACTGTACACAATTATTGGTCTAAGGAGGACTGAATACAGTGGAATACATTGACCACTATCTTGTCTAAAATAAAGTGCACCACAAGTATCCATTTTTGCCCCTTCCTCTTTTCCATATTCATTAACAATCTTCTTTTAGACCTCCCCATCTCCCACTTATTGTCTATGCTGATGATATGGTCAATTACCAACCAGGTCACTCTCACACCAACATTCAGTGCCAACTCCAGTCAGACTTACATGACATCGACTAATAGCTCATAAACTACAAATTACTTCTCAACCAGACCAAGACCAAAACTATAAAATTAATCCAGCAAGAAAGAGGGACTCCAAAACTGCCAGTTTCAATAAAAAAAACTTGTATTGTTGACACCACAGGCGCTTTCACAGACTAAGCTGCTTCTTCAGGTAATGTCTATCAAACTAAAAAACTTAATTTAAATACCATTTACTACCTCCCTTGATTAATCATGTGACATCAAGGCACTCAAATTATTTAAACAAACAGTCTCATAAAAGCATATGCATAGCACCTAAGTACAGAAATTATAATGCATTCATAAAAATGCATATGCAACAAATATATATATATATATATATATATATATATATATATATATATATATATATAAACATACATACACACATATATATAAACATAAAAATACAATAATACAAAGGTAAAAAACATTCAACGTCTTGGGTTCCTAGATTTCAGCGTAGGCTTTATACGGACTACATCATTGAGTCCATGCCCACTATCACCTCTCAGTCTAATGATCCACTCAGACTCAAGTTGCTCAGTGCTATTCCTGATGTCACCTCCTCTTAATGTCTCATGCACCCTCCTTATAACCAAAAACTTAAAAGTATGCTCAGTACCACTGGCAATGACATGCTTTGTAAGGGCATTAGTTTTATTCCCTTTGTAATGTGATACAGATTTCTCTATGTAAAATTTTGAACACAATAAACAGTGGGCCAAGTAAACAACATGGGAGGTGCTACAAGTGGCAAAAACTTTGAACTTATATATTCTGTCCTGGTCAGGGTATATGAAAGTAGAACTGATGTCAATGTAAATGCATACCCTGCAAGTGCTACATGCTAAAGTGGCATTATTGTTATATTCATGTTTATTCATTGAGTAACATAAGGCCCTTTGTAAGGATTTCATGTTCCAAAATACAAACCTGGGGGTGGGCTCTATCACTCTAGAAATATATGCGGCTGTCAAAAGGACTTTCCAGTGCTTTCTAATAACATTCATGTATATGGAAACATTACTAGAATAATGTAGTGGTACCCTAAGTTTATACCGATTGTTCCTATTATACATTACTCTGTCTGATGCAGGTTTTGAAAAATAAGGTTTAGCTGTGGCCCCGACTCAAGCTTTTAACCCAAGTTAGTGACAAAAATAAATTGATGCATACAAATTTTACCAGTGTTAGTATCTAAAAATCAAACAAATTGCTCAGAAAATGCTCAGTATCCCTCAAAATAACCATATTCTTATTTAACAATTGCCTCAAAGTTTTTTCCAAATAAGTAGAGAGGGGATCTGTCAGCCAATTGCGTCCTGCCACATTAGGACTTTTTTGTTTTTTAGATGCTAACACTGGTAACACTGGTATGCATTAATTTATTTTTGTCACTATGGATGTCATCTCCTTATTCACCATTAAACCTAATGATGAAGGAATTTTGAAGGTTGGACAGTTTTTGCACTTTCTTTAATTTGGGAGAGATGGAAACCTCTGTTGTCTGTACTATATTGAGCATAGTGTTGGAAAATAATGTTTTTGTGTTTAATAATTCCATCTATTGGCAGCACCATGGCATAGCTACGGGCACTTTGTGTGCCAAATAGATACACCAACACTGTGATGGCTATATGGGAAATGGAGCATATACCTGAGGGACCCTAAGGTTTGTTGATGATTTGTTTTTTCTGTGGGTAGGTACTAAACAGCAGTTAAGAGAGTCTGAGGTGTATGTTCATAGGTTCATACTAGGCTATCTGCCCTGGGGCAATTACAAGCCTAGCCCAATTTTGTTTGGCTTACGCCACCCCTTGATTTGAGTATACTGTGCCCTTTTTAAGGTTTAGTTTACTGTGCCTCTGTCTAATACTGACACGGAAGTAATCCCCGGGACAAACCTACGATCCCCCATCCACTCATCAAGATTCTTCTTGAAGAGATTCAGTGAGGTGCTCTGCCTAACATGAATTGGAATTCTATTCCAGAGCGAAGGGAGCCTCTGGGTTATGAATCTGTCCCTCCAGCAAGTTCTATTTATTTCTGTGCTGAGGTTCAAGTCCCTCGAGCGTGTGGCTCTAAGGGATTTAGATTTACTGAGGTGGAGCATGTCCATTCATTCTGGATTGGACATAGCTTTATATGTCAGGCATAGATCGCCTCGAAGTAGGCGGTATGCAACTGAGTAGTGCCGGAGTTTTTTTAACCGAGCAGCATATGGCATCTGCTTGAGTCCCTTGATCCTCTTGGTGAGATACTTTTGGGGTCTTTCTAATTGCTGCAGGTGTCGGGTAAGGTACATCCCAAAAGGGGCATTATATTCTATGATAGGCCTGATGAGGAATGAATAAA
Organism: Protopterus annectens; assembly: GCF_019279795.1. NCBI lineage: Eukaryota > Metazoa > Chordata > Ceratodontiformes > Protopteridae > Protopterus > Protopterus annectens. The sequence continues at coordinate 958,343,363 of NC_056745.1, forward strand.
GGGGCACGATTACCTCTCTTGATCTAGATGTGAATCCTTTCATGATGAGGTGGGCTATGTAGAAGGTCTTTCTAACCACTTTGGCAATGTGATTGTCAAAGGAGAGATTGCTATCAACTTGGGTCCCCAGATCCCTAATCACTTTCTCTGTACTTAATGGGTTACCGCCTATGTGGTAATTTGTGGGCACATTGTTTTTGCCAAAGGGTATGACTATACACTTTTTGGCATTTAGCTTTAGACCATGGCTCTGGCACCAGTTATCCATCTCTGTGAGACCTTTTTGAAGGATGTTTGTGTCAGCTGGAGAGTCGATTATGGCGCCCAGTTGCAGTCATCTGCGAACTTGGTGAGCCATAGTCCTCCCACATTGGCCTATACCTCGGAAAAGTATATACCGAACAAGAGCGGTCCCAGGACAGAACCTTGTGGGACGCCACTTGTGACCGGTTTCGAGTCTGACATGGCTCCAGCAACTCTCACTCTGTGGGTTCTGTCTTTGAGCCAGATTGTGACCCATCTTGTAACATAGGGGTTTATATTTAAGCTGGATAGCTTATCTATGATGCCCGAGTAGGGTATTGTGTCAAATGCCTTTTCTAGGTCCAGATAGGCTGTGTGGACTACCTTCCCTTCATCTATGGCTTTGGTGACTGTTTCAAAGAAGTTGACCAGGTTCAAAAGGCAGGATCTTCCCTTGACGAAGCCGAACTGGGTAGGATCTAGTGTCTGTAGGTCCCCAATGTCTTTGTTTATGAGCTCCATGATGATCCTCTCCATAGCCTTGCAGACTAGGCTAGTCAGGCTTATGGGGTGATAGTTTCCAGGGTCCGTAGAGGCTCCAACTTTGTGGAGTGGGACCACTGTTGCTGTACGCCATTCTGTAGGCACATATCCTGTAGTGAGGCTGAGATTGTACAGCTGTTTTATTTGAGGGGTTAGTTCTTCTTGGAGTTCATGTAGGACGCAACCCAGGACGCCATCTGGTCCCATGGAAGCAGTGTTTTTTGCTTTGGAGAGGGCAGCCTTCACCTGAGCATCAGAGATGTTTGGGAGGCAGCCCTCTGCCGGGATAGATACTTGCTCTTTTGGGGGGGAGGGGGTGGAGAAGTTTGCACTGAACCTGTCTGCCAGGATATTGGTGATGTCTGTGGGTTTGGTGTATTTTTTGTCATTTAGAATCAACTCAGAACAAGTCTGAGAGTTGCATCCCAGGTTCCTAACATAACTGAAAAAAGCCTTATGATTGTCTTTAGTGTCCTGTGCCATTTTGCTCTCGAAGCTGGCCTTGGAGGATTTTATGAGGGATCATAATTTTTTGCTAGTACGGATCAGAGATGCCTTCCCTATTAGGGATTTTGCTCTATCATGTAGTAGCTTCCTCCTTCCGTTGTACAGTTTATTTATGACTGGGGTCCACCAGACTGGACACCTGCCTTTGGATGATTGGGTCTTGTTTTTGTTTGGGATAGCATGATCCATGCATTCCTGGAGATGTCCGTAGAATGCGTTTATATAGGATTCTGCAGTTTGGGCCATAGTTTCCACTGGCCTTGGGGCCTTGAACGATTCCACTTCGGTTTTGAGAAGTGAGAAGTTTGCTTTTGAGAAGTTTTTCACTGTGGTTTTCTGGGCTGGGGGTGGGGTCGGGATGTGGATATCCAGTGAAATTAATTTATGGTCTGATCTTACCAATGAGGGATATACTTCTGGTATGGAGCATACAGTACCCATGTTGGTAATGATCAGGTCTAGTATGTTATCCCCTCTTGTGGGAGTGGTGACTAGTTGTTCCATAGCATTTGAGTTTATAATTTCCAGGAACCTTTGGGCTAAGGTGCTGGGGCTTGAGTAGTGCTCCCAGTCTATGCTTGGATAGCTGAAGTCGCCCAATATAATGGTGTTCGGAGAGATCTTCATGTTCTCCAATGTTTTCAGGAAAGCCGAGTGGGATTCCTGACTTTGAGAGGGTGGTCTGTAGGATGCTATAAACTGAAAAGCAGTCTTGCCCACTGTTAGTTGCACATGGATGATATCTGATACTTCGTGTAATGCCACTAACATGGAGGTGTGGATATCCTTGATAAATATGGAAACTCCCCCTCCTTTTGTGGTTCGGTCCGGGTTTTGGGGCCGAAAAGCATGATATGAGGTATAACCTGGTAGTGCTGGGGTGCTCTCTGGAACCTTGAACCAGGTTTCTGTCACTGCACAGATATCGATGTTCTCCATACTGAGGAGAGCTTCGAGTGTGTGCATCTTGAGGTTAAGACTTCTGGCATTTAGCAGCATTACCCTTAGTTTCTTGTCCCTTGTGCTGTCTATGGAGGTGGGTTTGACTTTTGAGCCTTGCCTAAAAAAGGCACTATGGGGGTGGCAAGAGCCTTTGCCAATATCCGAAAGCCCAGTGGTGACAGGTGCAAGCTGTCCCTAGCGAAGCAACGTGGCTTGTTGAGCATGTCATCCCAGGCTGGCAGACACTGGATCCTCTTTGAATGACACCAAAATTTTAGCCAATTGTTAAAATCGATCATTTTGTCTTTGTACTGTGGCATCATTCTAGGTGAGGGTAAAATGCTGCTCAAGGTCAGGGTCATACCGGCCTGGGCTACATGATCAGAGAGCTCCTCTATGTCTCTTTTCATGTAGTCCAGGGAGGTACATCTCAGGTCATTCACACCAGCATGTACGATGACTGAGTCATATTTGTATTTGCTTTGGAGTGACCTGAGTGCTTGGGTTATGTGGCGGATCCTAGTGCCCGACAGGCAGCTCACTGTGACCTTCTCTTTGTTCAGCCTGGTGAGCGGGACATCAGTGTGTCTGACAATAGAGTCACCTATTACAAGAGTATCAGGTGTGTTATTCAGCCTTAAGGGGTGTGACTGCTTGGCACACTGACTTTGTGGGCTATGTGTTGTGCGTGTTTTGTTTTGGGGTAGCGTTTGCTTGGATGTCTGCTTTGGAGGTCTCTGTTGCTTAGGTATATTTTTATTTAGAGCCTCTGAGTATGTTTTTGTGTATTTATGTGTTTGGTTCGCTGATGTGGTGGGACTATGTGATACTGGAAATGTGTTGTGTGAGGTTACCTTCTCCTCCTGACTGGTTTCACCAGTTTTGAGATGAGAGAGCTCAGCCTTCAGTTTGGCTATATGGTTGCATCTCTCACATATATTTGAACCTGTTTGGAGGAGGAGAGGGTTGTCCATGTACATGAGACAGTTGTAACATTGCCTCAAAATTCCCAGATTCACCAGCTGGACTGGAGAGGAAACCATTGACTGACCTTTGGACATGCTAGAGTAATATAGGGAAACTGAATTAAGATGGACCAATAGGGGTCAAGGTAATCGTAGAGAGTACAAGAGTAAGTAGTGCTTATGGTTTAATAGTGCTAACTTGTAAGATTACTTATTTGGACCAGTGAATGGGCTTAGAATGAGAATATGGTGTTTAATTTGAGAGATAGAGCAGTTCTAAGGGAAAAAGTGAAGAGCAGACTTCGTGGAGCCAGGAATAGTTTAAACCCAATTAGGCGGCGCTGCCCATTGTTGCGCTATGCACAAAAACGTGCAAAACCGCGCAAAAGAGGGTTTTAAGAGAGGGAGATCAAGGAGTTTGGAACTGACCCAAAATGGCCAATAAAACTACAGTTTCAAGGCAGTAACCACTCCCGCAGGGGCAGGCAGGCTGCTCATTGTTTATCACTGCCACTGATGAACAGAGAGACTTCCCTTTAGCCCAAGCAAAAAATGGCCTCCAAGAAATTTACTAACAATTCAGAACAGCAAGCCTGTAACTGAACTTTTTTAAATCTCAGAAAAGTGGGAAAAAAGCAAGTTTTTTTGTTTTTTTGTTTTTTTAAAGATAGCAGAGGTTCACAAGTATCAACAAGTTATAACAGTGCAGTAAATGACCCCACACTTGAGTGCTAGGCCAGAGACAGATAAAATGCAAGTTTTAAGAAAAAAACGATTTTAAAAATAAGTGCAAACAGGAAATTCAGTAAACAGCTCCAGGTTGTGTTCTAAATACATTTACCAATGCAAAAATCAAGTTTAACAAGCCAGAAAATGCTCAAAGTAGGCGGCTATGCAGAAAAACTTAGCAAATAATCTGAAGAAAAATACTTAAAATCTCAAAAGTGGCTCCTTTCTTCTCTCAGCGTTTTCTCCTCTTGGTGGGTGCTTCCCCAACAGCCAACAAGTCTGAAAAGATGCCAAAACCATGAGGCAATCTGGTTTTAAGAGAGGGAGATCAAGGAGTTTGGAATTGACCCACAATGGCCAATAAAACTACAGTTTCAAGGCAGTAACCACTCCCACAGAGGCAGGCAGGCTGCTCAATGTTTATCATTGCCACTGATGAACAGAGTGACTTCCCTTTAGCCCAAGCAAAAATGACCTCCAAGAAACTTACAAACATTTCAGAACAGCAAGCCTGTAACTGAACTTTTTTAAATCTCAGAAAAGTGGGAAAATAACAAGATTTTTTTGTTTTTTTGTTTTTTTAAAGATAGCAGAGGTTCACAAGTATCAACAAGTTATAACAGTGCAGTAAATAACCCCACACTTGAGTGCTAGGCCAGAGACAGATAAAATGCAAGTTTTAAGAAAAAAACAATTTTAAAAATAAGTGCAAACAGGAAATTCAGTAAACAGCTCTAGGTTCTGTTCTAAATACATTTACCAATGCAGAAATCAAGTTTAACAAGCCAGAAAATGCTCAAAGTAGGCGGCTATGCAGAAAAACTTAGCAAATAATCTGAAGAAAAATACTTAAAATCTCAAAAGTGGCTCCTTTCTTCTCTCAGTGTTTTCTCCTCTTGGTGGGTGCTTCCCCAACAGCCAACAAGTCTGAAAAGACGCCAAAACCACAAGGCAATCTGGTTCTAAGAGAGGGAGATCAAGGAGTTTGGAATTGACCCAAAATGGCCAATAAAACTACAGTTTCAAGGCATGTAAATAATACAACTCATTATTTACATTTTTCTATGAATGTATCAACACACAGTATGAATTTTATTGATGTTACTATTGAAGTGGATGGGAATGGCTCCATTTTTACTAAATTGTATAAGAAACCATGCCATGTCAACCATATTTGGTATAAGCATAGTATGCACCTCACCCACATTTTTAGTAATCTGGTTAAGAATCAAGTCTTTAGAGCCTCCAGGTTAAATGTACATGAAAAGGAGTTTCAAGAGCAGGTAGAAACTACACAGCATTGTTTAAGGATGAGAGGTTACAATAACTGAGAAATAGTTGAAAATGTAGAGAGGGTTAAAAGCTTGAGGGGGACAACAGCTAACCCTTATTTTTCAAACTTGCATCAGACAGAGTAATGTCTAATAGGAACAATCAGTGTAAACCACTACATTATTCTACTAATGTTTCCATGTACATGCATGTTATTAGAAAACACTGGAAAGTCCTTATGACAGACAAAGATATTTCTAGAGTGATAGAGCCCACCCCTAGGTTTGTATTTAGGAATGTGAAATCCTTAAAAAGGACCTTATGTTACTCAAGGAATAAACATGAATGTAACAATAATGCCAGGATAGAATATACAGGCTCAAAAATTTTGCCACTTGTAGCACCTCCCATGTTGTTTAGTTGGCTCACTGTTTATTGTGTTCAAAATTTTAAATAGGCAAGGTGGATAGAATGCTTAGAGAAAGAATAAAGGAACATCTGTATCACATTAGCAAAGGGAATAAAACTAATGCCCTTGCAAAGCATGTCATTGCCAGTGGTACTGAGCATACTTTTAAGTTTTTGGTTATAAGGAGGGTGCATGAGACATTAAGAGGAGGTGACATCAAGAATAGCACTGAACAGCTTATGATAGTGGGCATGGACTCAATGATGTGGTCCGTATAAAGCCTACTCTGAAATCTAGGAAGCCAAGACATTGAATGTTTTTTACCTTTGTGTTATTGTAATTTTTATGTTGATATATATATATATATATATATATATATATATATATATATATATATATATATATATATTTTTGTTACGTATGCATTTTTATATGAAT